>NW_026058232.1:0-50353 GCF_023721935.1 Panthera uncia | reverse complement strand
CACCGTGTCTGTGCTCCGCAGTGCCCGGCCACCCTGAGGCATTGCACATGGAGTGCCAGTCGGACACCAGCCTGCTGCTGCACTGGCAGCCCCCGCTCAGCCACAACGGCGTGCTCACTGGCTACGTGCTCTCTTACCACCCGTGTACGTGCGTCGTCCCGGCCGGGCTCGGCCGACAAGCGGAGGGCGGCTGGGGGGCGGGCGGAGCTGGAGGTCACGGCCAACTCCCCGTCTGTCCTCGCAGTGGATGATGGGGACAAGGAGCAGCTGTCCTTTGACCTTCCGGACCCTGAGCTGCGGATGCACAACCTGACCAACCTTAGCCCGCACCTGCGGTATCGTTTCCAGCTGCAAGCCACCACGAAAGAGGGCCCTGGAGAGGCCATCGTGCGGGAAGGAGGCACCATGGCCTTATCTGGTGAGCTGGAGGGGGCTGAGAAGGCCCCGCCGGACAGCCAGGCCCAGGATGGCCAGCCTTGGGCTGCCTCGAGGTCCCACAATGCCCTCTTGCTCCCCAGGGACCCCGGATTTTGGCAACATCTCGGCCATGGCCGGCGAGAATTACAGCGTGGTCTCCTGGGTCCCCAAGGAGGGCCAGTGCAACTTTGGGTTCCAGATCTGGTTCAAAGCCCTGGGAGGTGAGCACAAAAGGCCCCCCGGGGGCGGTGTGGAACCAGGGCACCGCACGGTACTCCTGCTCACCTCTGCTGCCCTGTCGCCCCTGCAGACGAGAAGACAGGCCCTCATCTGCCACCGCAGTACGTCAGCTACAACCAGAGCTCCTACACGCAGTGGGACCTGCAGCCTGACACAGACTATGAGATCCACCTGCTCAAGGAGAGGGTGCTCCTAAAGATGGCTGTGAAGACCAATGGCACCGGTGACGTGTCCCTCCTCCCCGGCCCCGCGCCGCGCCCCCACTCCTCCTCCCGGAATCTCCGTGCCCCCTGTCCTCCCTCCCCCCCGAGGGCCTCCCCAACCAGCCAGCTTCAAGCATGCTTCGGTCCCCTCCCGCCCCTGTGGTGTTTGCCGGCCTGGTCCTCCCCCAGCCCCGGCCAGTTCCCGGCGCAGAGGGGCTGGGAGTGGGTGTCTCACCTGGGGCCGGGTTCCGTGTCTTCCCGATCTGCCCGCAGGCCGCGTGAGACTCCCTCCCGCTGGCTTCGCCACCGAGGGCTGGTTCATCGGCTTCATCAGCGCCATCATCCTCTTGGTCCTCGTCTTGCTCATCCTCTGCTTCATCAAGCGCAGCAAGGGTGGCAAATACTCAGGTAGGCCCTGGCCTGGGGCTCAGGTGAGGGCGATAGAGCGGGTACATGCCCCCCACCCCCGGTCCCCAAGCCTCCGGCAGGACGACATGGGCATGTCGGGGGCAGGCGGGGGGCCCAGAGGGAGCTTCTGCACAGACCAGCAGCAAACGGCAGCCAGGCCCACGTGGGGTGAGTGGTCCACGTCGAAGACTTCCTGGCTTCTGAGCGCTGCCGAGAGAGTCCCCGGGGCCCTCGGAGCACAGGGGGCAAGCCTCGCCCGCGTCCCCAAGCCGGGGATGGGGCCCGATGTCCGGGGTCCGGCGGGGGTGGGAGGGATAGCCGGGCCTTCTCTGTGTCTCCAGTGAAGGATAAGGAGGACACCCAGGTGGACTCCGAGGCCCGGCCGATGAAGGACGAGACCTTTGGCGAGTACAGGTGAGCTGGGGGTAAGAGCAGGTGCTGGCCAGCCGCCCAGCACTGCTCTCGCCCTTATATCTGACCCTGTCTCTCTCTCTTCTCTGTGCCGCTGGGTGATGTCAGGTCCCTGGAGAGGTAAGACAGGGGCGGTGGGAAGACACTGTCAGAGCCTGATGGCAGGGGCCCTCCTGCGGACCGTGTGCCTGGGAGTGCCATCGGCCCCCGCTTGCTGGGGCTCCGCACGCCCCCAGCCCTCTGGCCCCGCAGCTCCCTGTTTTTGGGAGAAGCCAACACGCCCCAGTTCGTCCCCATGCCGACGCTCAGTTTCTGGGCCTACCTGTCACCTCCCCGGCTTCCCCCCTCTGGGCTGTGGAAGGGCTGCCAGCTGGACTGGCGCCCCCGTCCGGCTCACCTACAGGCCGAGCGCCCACTTGTTTCCTCGCGTCCCCCAGCATCCTGGGCAGGCCTGGGCCTTGCCCCTCTGGCGCTGTGCATGTCACCTGCCCCCCACCCCCACCCCCACCCCTGGTATGTGTCAGGAATGAGGACCCTTGCCCCAGTGCATTCAGAGCGCATGGAAGGCAGGTGGACCCGGGGCCAGGCCTCCTCCCTCGGGCTAGCACCTGCCGGCTCCTGCCGGGCTCTAGCGGGCAGCCTCCCACTCCTGCCTGCCCTCTGCCCCCACAGTGACAATGAGGAGAAGGCTTTTGGCAGCAGCCAGCCATCCCTCAATGGAGACATCAAGCCCCTGGGCAGTGATGACAGCTTGGCCGACTACGGGGGCAGCGTGGACGTCCAGTTCAATGAGGACGGCTCCTTCATCGGCCAGTACAGCGGCAAGAAGGAGAAGGAAGCGGCGGGAGGCAATGACAGCTCGGGGGCCGCCTCCCCCATCAACCCTGCCGGGACCCTAGAGTAGCAGGTTCCAGCCAGGCAAGGCCAGGCAGGGCGGAGCCTGGGGCTGGGCCACACGGGAGTCAGAGGCCAAGGCTCCCAAGCCCGACACCTGTGCTGACCTTGGGGCGGAGGCTCCTTCCACTCTCTACCAGGCCTCGGCCCCCTGCTCTGGCCTTGGGCCTGTGGGAGGCTTGAAGTTGGGGGCAGAGGAGAGGAACTCACTGCCTCTGATCCCCCTCTGACTACCCGGTCCCCACTTTATTGCCAAAACCCAGCCACACCCCTTCTTGGGCACACACCGCTTTGTTCCAGCCCAGGGCCAGTCACCCACACATCGGGAGCCTTCAGGTGCTGCCTCATCAGCCTTTGGGCAGAGAGAGGCCGTGGCTGGACAGAGAGGAAGTAGGGCTGGCCGCTCTTCACACAGCCTGGCTGGGACCGGGGACAGAACTCGGCGTCCCCACCATCTGCTCCAACCAGGATGGGAGCTGGGCAAGCTGGCCACGGGTGCAGAGGAGGCCATCTGGAGAGCCCAGAGTCCCCACCTGCCAGTGTCACTCTCATCGGCACCTTCCTCCCACCGCCCACCCCGCCCCGCAGCCGGCTTCCAGGAGTTCTATACACACGCTGCCTTCGGTGCCCACCAGACAGCATCCAAGTGGCCTCTGTCACTGCCAGGGTGTGGGGCAGGCACCCCCCCCCCCACTGCCCCTGCCACCGCCTGCAGCCCAGAACCCTTTAGCCACCCCGCCCAGCCCCTGAGTAGTTCCCGTGCTCAGCTTCCCCCGCCCCTCAACCTTGGGAATGTAAATACACCGTGACTTTGAAAGTTTGTGCCCTTGCCTTCCCCCATATGCCACTAGTGTGTAGGCAGATGTCTGAGTCTCTAGGTGGTTTCTAGGTTTTATAGCAATTAGCTTTGATGATCCCATCCTAGGAAAAATAAAAACAGACAAAAAAAAAAAAAGGAAAAAGGAAAGATTGGTTCTCCCAGCTCTGCTGTGCTCCTGCCTGGCAGGCAAGGTGTCCCTCTATGCCTTTGCTTGGTCTGTTGATGAGCCCTTTACAAAAAACAAAAGAAATATATATATATGTACATAAATATCAGAATTATGACAGGCAAATAAAAACCTGCACATGAAGATAAACAGTTGTCCTTTTACTGAGCACGATGCCCCCCGGCCGTGTCCCACACCGACCAGTAGGTGCCAGAGCCAAGCAGGGCAGCCGGAACCACCTGCCGGCCCATTCCTGGCCTCTACCCCGCTGGGCCCTGCCCCGCACCCCTGTGAGCACCCGCCCGGCTCCCTGCTGCAGCGCCAGCGCCCAGTAAAACACGCTTTATTTATGTTTTTAATGTTTATTAATTTTTGAGAGACAGAGCATGCGTGGGGGAGGGGCAGCGAGAGAGGGAGACCGAATCCGAAGCAGGTTCCGGGCTGTGAGCTGTCGGCACAGAGCGCCGATGCAGGGCTCGAACCTGCGAACGGTGAGATCATGACCTGAGCCAAAGTCGAGGCTTAACCGACTGAGCCCCCCCCCTCCCCAGGCGCCCCTAGTAAAACACACTTTAAATGAAGGAGAGCCTTCAGTGGGCCCGCTGGCGTGGCCAGCCTGCTTTGGGAATTTCTGAGTCGGTCTGCCCTTCACCGCCACCCCCCACCCCCACCCCGGGCTCTCCACGGTGAACTCTCGCCTGCCCCACATCTCAGTAGCAGCCTTTGTTTCATGTGTAACTGAGCACAGAAAGCATCAGAATTTCTCCCCCAAATTCCCGGCTTTCCACGGCCGAGTCAGTCCCCCAAGGCCTGGACCCAAACCCTTTGCTCTCCCGGCCCCGTGGGTGAGGTGCAGTTCGCTGAGGTCAGTCCCTGTGCCTGGGCACCGGGTCCCACCCCCTGTGACCCGCTCAGGGATTGCTCTCTTTTCTGCATCTCTGATTTTTCTGTCTCTGTTGACCAGTCCCGGGAGCAGACCAATGGTGCCGTAATACCTTCCGTCAGTAACAACACCCTGCGCCTACCAGCACAGCCCCTCTGGTTCTTGCCCCGTTTCTCCGCTTCTCTTGACTCTACACTCATCGTCCCGCCTAATCTCCAAGGGTAGCAATGGGATCTGTTTCTCATCCCCAGTGTCTGTGCTTATTTTTACATAATAGAATTGTGCTCAGCTCAAGGTACACCCTCCCCCTTTTGTGAGTAGGTGGGGCAGTGGAATGTGGGTGCGTGGCTAACCTCGAGGCTGGGCTCCCTGCCCCACTCCAGCTCCTCGCTGGGACACGGACGCCGGGGGGGGGGGGGGGGGGGGGGGGGGCATGCTACACCGATGAAGGGAAGCTATCGGGCTCTGGGGGATGAAAGGAGCCTCAGGTCCTGACGATGTGGACCTACTGCTTCTGCCCGGGGCTGCCTTCCTGGGTGTTAAAAAAAGTTAATGGACTTGGCAGACGGCCCCTCCTCTGCTGTCCTCTCGCCACCCTCCTTGCGGTGTATTCAATAACCGAATATCTCCTTTAAAAAATCAATACACTTTTGGGTTTTTTTTTAAGTTTATTTTTATTTTGAGAGACAGAGGCAGTGCAAGCAGGGGAGAGACAGAAAGAGAGGGAGAATTCCAAGCAGGCTGTGCGCTGTCCGCATGCGGGGCTCAAACCCACAAACCTTGAGATCATGGCCTGAGCTGAAATCGAGAGTCGGACACTTAACCAACTGAGCCACCCAGGTGCCCCGGTGGACTTTGGGTTTCAAAGCAAGTTTAGGTTTGCAGAGAAATGGAGCCGAGGGCAGGGTTCCTAGAGAGAGAGTTCCTCACTCTGCTCCTCAGCTGTATCCACTTCTACTAACATCCCGCAGGGATGTGGGTCACTTGTTACCCCTGATGAGCCAATACTGGTGTGTTATCATTAACCAGGGCCCACGGCTGGCATCAGGGTTCACTCTCTGTGGTGGGTGTCGTGTGGATTTGGACAAACGTATAAGCACAGGGATCCACCTTTACAGGATCGCACAGAATAGTTTCTCGGCCCTGAAAATTCCTGCAAAATGGCTCTATTGAGAGCTCGCATGAAATGAAGTGGACACCCGCCTTCTTTGCCTGCGAATCTGCCACTCAGATCAAACTGCGGAACATTTACATCACTGTGAAAAGCCCCCTCGTGCCTCCACCCATCCAATATCCCGCTCCAGAGACAATGTGGCCGGTGACATCACCCACGTGGCCGTCTGTGTCAGCTGTTCCCTCCTCATCACTGCTGACAAATATCCATTGTATGCATGCACCACAACTTATCCGTGTCCCTGTTGGTAGTGGTTCGGGTGGTTTCCAGTTCTGGCTATCGTGAATCAAGTGGGTACGCCCGGTCTTTCCTCAGAGGTACGTGCCCGGGAGGAGAGGCGCTGAGCCAGACAGTGGGTGTGCCACTTCTTAAGCTATTGTCTTTGGGGCCCCGGCCCCACAAGGGCCCTCTTCTGAGCTCAGGGACCCCGGCACTAGGTGAGCCCTGCCCCCGTCTCTAAGTTGCGGAGTCTGAGGAGTTGCACCTCCACCCCCACCCCTGTGGTTCCAGTCATAAGGGCTTCGTGAGTCTGCAGCGGCTGCTGTGAGGAAGGACCACAAACCAGAGGCCTTACACAGCCAAAATGTATCGTCTCCCACTTCGGAAGGCCAGGAGGCCAGGATCAAGGTGTCATCGGCAGAGTTGTGCTCTCTCTGAAAGGAACCAGGGAAGGATCTGCCATTGTTTTGACTTCCTCACAGGATCCAGACTGATGGAGAAAGTGGTAACAGGCATGGTGTCAGGAATCCTATCCCCAAAAAGGGGCTTTGTGTATTGGTTTGTTTGCATCTTCAGGCTTGAAAGCACCACCACTTTGAGCCCCCCGCTCCCCCACTCCTTCCCATCACCCTGCCTTTCACCTGAGAAACGTGGAGAGGCTGGGAACTCAACTGACTTGGGGATTCTGAATCTGCATAATTCGATTGAGCTGGATTTTCAGTACTGGGAGCCCTATGGCTACAAAAAGTAAGAGAATATTTAGGGCTTTCATACAAACGAGTACCCACTCTCCTCAAGAACCCCACAACCATCCCCTGGTGACATTGAACCCATAACTAGGGTCTCTCAGCGAGTTCCAGGGGAACAGGCACACACCAAGACCTAAGAGATAATAGTTTATACACCAAAAGTATAACAGGATTTTTGTTAGTAAATACTGGCAGAAAGCTGGGAGAATATGTGTGGGAGTGAATTCTAGAGATGTTACACCAAGGAGGATGGATAGTAACATTGAGTTGGACACAATTTATTGAGCTGGGTGCATTTACAAGAGATTCTATTTAATGTTCACCCAAGCAGCTGGAAGAGACTTAAACTTGAACTCAATCCTGGCCTAAATTAGGTGATATCAAGATGTCAGAACAATAGAAAATTTGGACAGACCGATTACCAGTAAGGAGATTGAATCAATAGTCAAAAGATTCCCAACAAATGGGCCACCTGGCTGGCTCAGTCAGTGGAGATTGTAACTCTTGATCTCAGGGTTGTGAGTTCGAGGCCCACAGTGGGTGTAGAGATCACTTAAAAATAAAATCTTTTAAAAAACAAATTCCCAACAAACCAAAGTCCAGGACCAGTCTTCTTCAGAGGCAAATTCTACCAAACATTTAAAGAAGAGTTAATACCAGGGCGCCTGGGTGGCTCAGTCGGGTAAGCGTTTGACTTTGGCTGTCATGATCTTGCGGTCCGTGAGTTCGAGCCCCGTGTCGGGCTCTGTGCTGACAGCTCAGAGCCTGGAGCCTGTTTCAGATTCTGTGTCTCCCTCTCTCTCTGACCCTCCCCATTCATGCTGTCTCTCTCTGTCTCAAAAATAAATAAATGTTAAAAAAAACATTTAAAGAAAAGTTAATACCTATTCCTCTCAAACTATTCCAAAAAATAGAAGAAGGAAAACTTCCAAATTCATTCTATGAGGCCAGCATGACTCTGATACCAAAGCCAGATAAAGAAACCACAAAAAAAAGAGAAGTACAGGCCAATATTTCTGATTAACATAGATGCAAGAATCCTCAACAAAATACTGGCAAACTGAATCCAACAACACATTAAATCCAACCCATTCACTAGGGGCACCTGGGTGGCTCAGTCGGTTAAGCATCCCACTCTTGATTTTGGCTCAGGTCATGATCTCACAGTTTGTGGGTTGGAGCCCTGCATCAGGCTCTATGCTGACAGCCAGAGTCTGCTTGGGATTCTCTCTCTCCCCTTCTCTCTCTGCTCCTTCCCTGCTCTCACTCTGTCTAAAAATAAACATTAAAAAAAATATCATTCACCACGATCAGGTGGAATTTATTCCTGGGATGCAAGAGTGGTTCAATATTCACAAATCAATCAACATGATGCATCACATCAATAAGAGGAAGGACAAAAACCATATGATCTTTTTGATACATGCAGAAAAAGCATTTGACAAAGTACATCCATTCATGATAAAAACCTCAAGAAAGTCGGTTTAGAGGGAACATAGCTCAACATAATAAAGGCCTTCTATATGAAAATCTCACAGCAAACATCCTCCTCAATGGGGAAAAACTGAGACCTTTTCCCTGAAGGCCAGGAACAAGACAAGAATGTCACTCTCACCACTTTTGTTCAACATAGCCCTGGAAGTCCTAGCCACAGAAATCAGACAAGAAAAAGAAATAAAAGGCATCCAAGTGGGTAAGGAGGAAGGAAAACTTTCACTGTTTGCATATGACATACTATATATAGAAAACCCAAAAGACTCCACCAAAAAAAAAAACCTGCTAGAACTGATAAGGGAATTCAGTAAAGTTGAAGGATACAAAATTAATGTGCAGAAATTGGTTGTATTTCTAGACACCAAAAATGAAGCAGCAGAAAGAATAAGTTAAGAAAACAATCTTGGGCTCCTGGGTGGCTCAGTCAGTTAAGTGTCTGACTTCGACTCAGGTCATGATCTCACGGCTCCTGAGTTCGAGACCTGAGTTGGGCTCTGTGCTGACAGCTCGGAGCCTGGAGCCTGCTTCGAATTCTGTGTCTCCCTCTTTCTCTGCCCCTCCCCTGCTCGTGCTCTCTCAAAAATAAGCATTAAAAATTTTTTTTAAAAAAGAAAACAATCTCATTTACAATTGCACTAAGAATAATAAGATACCTAGGAATAAACTTAATGAAAGAGGTGAAAGACCTGTACCCTGAAAACTATAAAACACTGATGAAAGAAAATGAAGATGACACCAAAAAATGGAAAGACAGTCCATGCTCATGGATAGGAAGTACAAATATTGTTAAAATGTCTATACTACCCAAAGCAATCTACAGATTTCATGTAATCCCTATCAAAATACCAACAGATTTTTTCACAGGACAATAACAAA
The DNA here is from genome assembly GCF_023721935.1 of Panthera uncia. Lineage (NCBI taxonomy): Eukaryota > Metazoa > Chordata > Mammalia > Carnivora > Felidae > Panthera > Panthera uncia. Next base: position 41,399 of record NW_026058232.1, on the reverse strand, counting down.
CAATCCTAAAATATGGAGCCACAAAAGACCCTGATAGCCAAAGCAATTTTGAAAAAGAAAAACAAAGCTGGAGGCATCACAATCAATTCCTGACTTCAAGTTATATTACAAAGCCATAGTGATCAAAACAGTATGGTACTGCACAAAAATAGACACATAGATCAATAGAACAGAATAGAAAACCCGGAAATAAACCTACAACTATATGGTCAATTAATCTTTGACAAAGCGGGAAAGAATGGGAATCCAATGGGAAAAAGGCAGTCTCTTCAACAAATGGTGTTGGAAAAACTGATCAGCTACATGCAAAAGAATGAAAGTGGACTGCTTTCTTACACCATACACAAAGATAAACCCCAAATGCATTTAAAGACCTAAATGTGAAACCTGAAACCATAAAAATCGTAGAAGAGACCACAGGCAATTATTTCTCTGACATCAACTGTAGCAACATTTTTCTAGATATGTCTCCTGAAGCAAGGGAAATAAAAGCAAAAATTAAAATTATTGGGACTACATAAAACTTAAAAGCTTTTGCACAGTGAAGGAAACAACCAACAAAACTAAAAGACAGCCTATTGAATAGGAGAAAATATTTGCAAATGACATATCTGATAAAGGATTAGTATCCCAAATATATAAAGAACTTATAAAACTCAACACCCAGGACACAAATAATCCAATTAAAAAATGGACAGAAGACATGAACAGACATGTCTCCAAAGAAGACATCCAGATGGCCAACAAACACATGAAAAGATGCTCAACATCACTCGTCATCAGGGAAATGCAAATCAAAACCACAATGAGATATTACCTCACACCTGTCAGAATGGTTAAAATCAACAACACAAGAAACAACAAGTGTTGGCAAAGATTGGAGAAAAAGGAACCCTCTTGCTTTGTTGGTGGGAATGCAAGTTGGTGTAGCCACAGTGGAAAACAGTATGGAGGTTCCTCAACAAGTTAAAAATGGGGGGGGGGGGCCTGCACGCCTGAGTGGCTCAGTTAGTTAAGCATCCAACTCTTGGTTTCAGCTCAGGTCATGATCTCATGTTTTCGAGAGTTCGAGCCCCACATTGGGCTCTGCGCTGACAGTGCAGAGCCTGCTTGGGATTCTCTATCTCCCTCTTTCGCTGCCCCTCCCCCGCCCACTCTATCTCTCTTGAAATAAATAAATAAACTTAAAAAAATTAAAAATAGGGGCACTTGGCAGACTCAGTCAGTAGGACATGTGACTCTTGATCTTGGTATCATGAGTTCGAGCCCCACCTTGGGAATAGAGATTACTTAAAAACAAAAAAATATTTTTTAAAAAAGTTAAAAATAGAACTGTCCTATGATCCGGTAATCGCACCACTGGATATTTACACCCAAAATACAAAAACACTAATTCAAAGAGGTACATTAACCCCTATGTTTATAACAATATTATTTGCAATAGCCAAATTATGGAAGCAACCTAGTGTCTGTCAATGAATGAATGGATAAAGAAGATGTGGTGTATATACACAATGGAACATTATTCAGCCACAGAAAGAATGAAACCTCGCCATTTGCAAAGACATGGATAGAGCTAGAGAGCAAAAGTGAGAGAAAGACAAATACCATATGATTTCATCATATGTGGAATTTAAGAAACAAAACAAATAAGCAAAGGGAAAAAAAGAGTGAGAGAGAAACCAAGAAACAGATTCTCAATTATAGAGAACAAACTGATGGTTACCAGAGGGAAGGTGGGTGGGGAGATGGGGAAACAGGTGATGGGGGTCAAGGAGAGCACCTGTGATGAGCACTGGGTGATGTATGGAAGTGTTGAATCACTATATTGCACACAGAACTAATATAATACTGTATGTTAACTATACTGGAATTAAAAAACAAACAAAAACCAAGGGGTTGATGCAAAAAACCAAACCAAACCAAAACAAAACAAATGAAGATGTCAGAACATCCCTGGCTTGATATTGAGGAAGGACCCCAAAGGTGTAACTCCTAGAAGGATTTGCAGAGATTAGTGCCTTGAACTTGAAAGTTGCAGTTGTGCGGCTCCCAGGTGACTCAGTTAATTAAGCATCTGACTTTTCATCTCAGTTCAGGTCTTGATTTCAGGGTTATGAGGTCAAGCCCCAGATTGGGCTTCATGGTGGGCATAGAGCCCACTTAAAAAAAAAAAAGAGGGGCACCTGGATGCCTCAGTCAATTAAGCATCCAACTCTTGATTTCGGCTCAGGTCATGGTCTCATGGTTTGTGAGTTCCACATCTGGCTCTGTCCTGACAGTGTAGAGCCTGCCTGGTATCTTCTCTCTCTCCCTGTCTCTGCCGTTTCCCCGCTTGCGCACGTGTGCGCGCTCTCTCTCTCTCTCTTATTCTCAAAAATAAATAAACTAAAAAAAAAAAAAAGAGAGATAAAGTTGCATTTGTGATTGCACCTCCATTTGTCTATTTGACCCTGTGCAGAAGGTGGAGGCATCTTGGAGGATGACTGTGGATGAGGGTGAACTTAATCAGGCAGTGACTCCCATCGCAAATGCTGCCCCAGAGGCAGTCTCTCTACCAAAGCAGAGCGTCACAGCCCTTGGCCCCTGCTCCGCAACTGTCGTCCTATCAGATAAGTTGCCCCATGCCAACTCACTAAGTCCACCAGAAGCACTTCGATGTCCAACAGTTCACCTTCACAGTCTTGCCTAAGGGCCACGTCACGTCTCCTCCTCTCTGACATAGTCCTTAGAGACTTGGTCTTACCATCCCTCACAGCATCCACCGGTCCAGTGCGTGGATGACATCATCCTGATTGAATCTGATGAGCAAGAAGCGGAAAGTACCATGGATGCCCCAGTAGGATATAAGCAAACCAGAAGGTGGGAGTTACACCCCATGAAAATACGGGGAAGTAAAACCTCAGTGGAGCTTCCGGAAGTTCAGTGCTCCAAAGCATGTACAAATCCCCTCTTCAAGGTGAAAGACAGGAGGCTGCACCTTGCACCAGCTACCTCTAAAAGTAATGTCTGGTGGACCCTTTTAGATTGGGGAATATATGTCACATATGACGGTGACACGTTGACCTGTTTCTGTGTCACTCGAGGCGACCACTTCTGTGTGGGGAGACAAGAGATAACTCTGCAGTAAGTCCAGGCTTCAGTGCAAGATACTCTTCCGACTGGACCTTGTGACCCAGCAGATCTAACCTTACTCAAAATGCCTGTGGAAAGTAGTGATATTGTGAGGAGCCTCTGGCCTTCTTCTGAAAACCACTGTCCTTTGGAAAAACAGATCCGGCTTGCTATTGGGCCCCGGTAGACAATGAACTCTTACGACTATGGGTGCCCATGCGACCCGAGTTTGCCATCAGGAGCTAGGTGTTGGCCTTCCCCATCAAACCTTCGCATATCGTGATGATGGCAAGTGGAACTTTAGAGACAGAAACTCACGTGGCTTCAGCCCACTCCTGCAGCATGGCCTCCCCTCCCTCAGCCTCGTCTGCACTTCCGGAAGTGCTTCATGTGACCAGCTGACTAAGGAGCAGTGGGTGCGAGAGGGTGAGGACGGCCCTGCTTAATCTCCCGGAAGTAGATGGCTGCAGCGTGACAGCACCACTTCCGGGTGACCCTAAGGACCGTGGCAAAGTACAATTCTCCAAGTGGACAGGCCCTTGAGCGGTACAGCAGATTGTCCATTCGTTTTTATTTTATTTATTTATTTTAATATGAAATTTATTGTCACATTACACCCAGTGCTCCTCCCAACAGGTGCCCTCCTCAATGCCCATCACCCACCCTCCCCTCCCTCCCACCCCCCATCAACCCTCAGTTTATTCTCAGTTTTTAACAGTCTCTTATGGTTTGCCTCCCTTCCTCTCTGTAACTTTTTTCCCCTTCCCCTCCCCCATGGTCTTCTGTTAAATTTCTTTTTTTTTAATTGTTTTTAATGTTTATTTATTTTTGAGACAGGGAGACAGAGCACGAGTGGGGGAGGGGCAGAGAGAGAGAGGCACACAGAATCCGAAGCAGAATCCCGGCTTCGAGCTGTAAGCACAGAGCTCGATGTGGGGCTTGAACTCATGAGCTGTGAGATCATGACCTGAGCCGAAGTTGGACGCTTAACCGACTGAGCCACCCAGGTACCCCTATGTTAAGTTTCTCAGGATCCACATAAGAGTGAAAACATATGGCATCTGTTTTTCTCTGCCTGACTTATTTCACTTAGCATAACAATCTCCAGTTCCATCCATGTTGCTCCAAAAGGCCAGATTTCATTCTTTTTCATTGCCACGTAGTATTCCATTGTGTATATAAACCACAATTTCTTTATCCATTCATCAGTTGATGGACATTTAGGCTCTTTCCATAATTTGGCTATTGTTGAGAGTGCTGCTATAAACATTGGGGTCCAAGGGCCCCTATGCATCAGTATTCCCGTATCCCTTGGGTAAATTCCCAGCAGTGCTATTGCTGGGTCATAGGGTAGGTCTATTTTTAATTTTTTGAGGAACCTCCACACTGTTTTCCAGAGTGGCTGCACCAATTTGCATTCCCACCAACAGTGCAACAGGGTTCCCGCTTCTCCCCATCCTCGCCAGCATCTGTAGTCTCCTGATTTGTTCATTTTGTCCGTTCTTTTTTAACAGTTGTTTTTCAGGGGGCGGAAGCGGCAAAAACAAGCAAAAACAAACAAACAAATACATAAATAAAATTCTTTTTCTGGCTTTACTGAGGTAAAATTGATATACACCATTGGTTTGGTACGTGTATACGTTGCAAAATGTTTACCGCAATAAGGTTAGTTAACGTATCCTTTACCTCATAGAATTACCATTTTGTTGTGATGAAAACATTTAAATTCTACTCTCATAGCAACTTTGAGGGATACAACACCGTGTTATGTATCTTATAACTGAAGTTTGTACCCTGTGACCAACATCTCGTCATTACCCACCCCCCAGCCCCTGACAACCACCCTTCTACTCTCTGCCTCTAGGAGTTCAGCTTTTTGCTTTTTTCTTATTTTTTTTTAAGTTTATTTATTTATTTTGAGAGAAAGAGAGCATGAGTGTGAGCGGGAGAGGTGCAGAGAGAGAGAGAGAGAGAGAGAGAGAGAGAAAGAGAGAGAATCCCAAGCAGACTCCCCACCATCAGCACAGAACCTGATGCAGGGCTTGATCTCACGAACTGTGAGATCATAACCTGAGCCAAAATCAAGAGTCAGACACTTAACTTATAGAGCCACCCAAGTGCCCCATGAATTCAACTTTCTTAGCTTCCACATGTAAATGAAGTCATATGGTATTTGTCTTTCTCTGACTTATTTCACTGAACATCATGCCCTCAAGGTCCATCCACGTTGTCCCAAATGACAGGACTCCCTTCTTTTTTACAGCTGGAAAATATATTCATATATGTATGCCACATCATCTTTTCTTTATCCACCCATTAATAAACAGGTGGTTTCCATGTCTTGGCTATTGTGAATGGTGCTGCTGAACACGAGAGGGCAGATGTCTCTTTGACATAGTGATTTCATTTCCTTTGGATATATACCCAGAGTTGGGAGAGCTGGATCATCTGGCATTTCTAGTTTTGATTTTTTTGAGGACCCTCCATCTTATTTTTCACAGTGGCTGCACCAATTTACATTCCTATCAAGTGTGCACAAGGGCTCCCTTTTCTCCACATCCTTTCCAACACTCGTTATCTCTTGTCTTTTTGATGATACCTATTCTTTTTTTTTTTGAGTTTATTTATTTATTCTTTCAGTAATCTCTACACCCAATATGGTACTGGAATTCACAACCCCGAGATCAAGACTCACATGCTCTTCCGACGGAGAGTACCTTGCACATGGTACCTCATTGTGATTTTGATTTGCGTTTCCCTGATGATTGGTGATGTTGAGCACATTTTCATGAACCTGTTGGTCATTTGTATGTCTTCTTTTTTCTTTAAAAATTTTTTAAAAGTTTATTTATTTTGAGAGAGAGAGAGAGAGAGAGAGAGAGAGAGAGAATGAACAGGGGAGGGGCAGAGAGAGAAGGAGAGAGAGAGAGAATCCCAACCAGACTCTGCACTGCAGAGCCTGACATGGGGATCAGACTCACGAACTAGATCACAACCTGAGCCGAAACCAAGAGTCGGCTGAGCCACCCAGGCACCCCTTCTTGTATGTCTTCTTTACAAATGTGTGTTCAGGTCTTCTGCCGGTTTTTAAATTGAGCTATTTGGGGTTTTTGCTATTGAGTTGTAGGAGTTTTTTTTTTTTTTTAAACACACATTTTGGATATTAGCCATTTATCTTATTTATGATTTGCAAATATTCTCTTCCATTTTGCAGGCTGCTTTTTCAGTTGTGTTGATTGTTTCCTTTGCTGTGCTGTAGCCACTTGGGGCTTGAACTCACAACCCTGAGACCAAGAGTTGCATTCTCTACCAACGGAGCCAGCCAGGCACCCCATGTAGTGGCTATTTAACTTGATGTAGTTGATTGGTCATTCTGACTGGCCTGGGAGATGGCTAGAAGTATGGATCAACATTGATTCATAGGAAACTGCTAATGATTTGGCTGAAAGGTCGTGACCTGGCAAGAACAGGGTTGGAAGTTGGGGGACAGGTTTGGGGAAGAGGAATGTGGATGGGCCTCTCAGAAGGGCATTCACTGTAGGGGAGACTCTCAATAGCCAGATGGACGCCACTCCAGTGTTGTCTCAACGGGCCCTTGAACTAAGTGGCTATGGTGACAGGAGGGCTTATGTATGACTTCAACATTATAGACTGTCCCTTGCCAAGGCCAACCTGGCCCTCGCTGCAGCTGCGGGCCTAATCCACTCACAGCAGAGACTCACTGCCCCATGAATTGCAGCCAATTTATGGCTCCGGAGTGGAGACAGCACTCTGAAAAGTGTTCAGGGGCACCTGGGTGGCTCGGTCGGCTGAGCGTCCGACTTCGGCTCAGGTCATGATCCCAGTCCGTGAGTTCGAGCCCCATGTTGGGCTCTGTGCTGACGGCTCAGAACCTGGAGCTTGTTTCCGATTCTGTGTCTCCCTCTCTCTCTGCCCCTTCCCTGCTCAGGCTCTGTCTCTGTCTCTCAAAAATGAATACACGTTAAAGAAAAAATTTGAAAGGTGTTCAGACCCTTCAGGAATGAAAGTTTGAGAAACTCCACCAGCTATAGATCCTCAAGTGGCCAAAGTGCCAGCTGCTGGTAAGAGAAATATGGAAAAGACAGAAGAAGAAGGAAGGTATAAAAATCAATTTGGGACAAACATCTACTCATCTTGCAGCTGTCTAAGTTTATTTATTCTGTGTGTGCTAATTCCTCCACATAAATCATTTCTCATCAAACTGGTCTTACAGCCCCTTTGGCCTTTGGAGATCATTTTGTACATACCTCCCTTTCACAGAATATATATATATATGTGTGTGTGTGTGAATTTTGTCTTTGTTCAAAAATTATGTTGTTTATTTTGGTAGGCAGGTAAATCACTTGCCAATCAACTTGATCCTTTTAGGTTAGTTTTTTTTTTAATGTTTATTGTATTTTTGAGAGAGAGAGAGAGAGAGAGAGAGAGAGAGAGAGAACGTGAGTGGGGGAGGAGCAGAGAGAGAGGGAGACACAGAATCCGAAGCGGGCTCCAGGCTCCGAGCTGTGAGCCCAGAGCCTGACGTGGGGATTGAACTCATGAGCCATGAGATCATGACGTGAGCCGAAGTCAGACGCTTAACCGACTGAGCCACCCAGGTGCCCCTTAAGTTAGTTTTAGTCTTTGTTAGAAAAGTTTTATTGTGGGAGGTGGGATGGGCTAAATGGGTAAGGGGCATTAAGGAATCTACTTCTGAAATCATTGCTTCACTATATACTAATTTGGATGTAAATTTTAAAAAATAAAAGAGAAAGTTAAAAAAAAAGAAAAGTTTTGAATATCTTTTTATCTGGGACTACTGTAGCATTACTATTAAGGTCTGACTCTCTGGGGTCTCTGATAAAATACCCTGAATTTTTATTGAGAATTCTACTGTCTGGCTAGTTAGAAGGTGAATATCTTCTACCCCTGTGTGAGCTCAGGAATTGTGTAGTTAACCATTTTGTTTGGTTTTTGCTTGATATCATGGAACTTCACTTCATGCATATACAACTTGGTTGTTAGCAACATGCCCAAGTAGACGTCTACCTAGATTTTTGAGGTACTTCCTCTGTGTAACTCATTCCAGGTCCCTGGCCTGAAAATTCTTCTTGCCTCGACTTTCTCACAGTTAAATCTCTATCTCCTCAACGCAACAAGACTACCTTGATCTGGTTCAGTCCCTCTTCCCAGAACTTCGTTCTTAGAAGAGTCTGCTGAAGTGAAGCCAGGGAAATTATAGGGCTTACCTCATTTGTGCCCCCTTTGTGAGAGTCTCTTGGCTCCTATTTTCCAATGCTTGATCACAGTTTCATGTGTTTTTGTTATTTTCCTCTTTTTCTCGTGAAAAACAATGTAATTCTTTTTGAAATTTCAAGTTAAGAAAATTATATATGGTGCCAATAGAAAAAGATACTGAAAATTTGGATATTTGGTTCATGATTAAAATTTTTATTTGGCTTTATTTTTTTTTAATGTTTCTTTATTTTTGAGAGAGACCGAGTGTGAGCAGGGGAGGGGCAGAGAGAGAGGGAGACACGGAATCCGAAGCAGGCTCCAGGCTCCGAGCTGTCAGCACAGAGCCCGATGTGGGGCTCGAACCCATGAACTGCGAGATCATGACCTGAGCTGAAGTCGGGTGCTTAACCGAATGAGCCACCCAGGCGCCCCTTTATTTGGCTTTATGAATTTAGTAGTACAACATTTTAATAAAATAAAACAATCAGTGAAATGGTAGAAATTACGGACACAAATGAATTACAAAGTTTATGCAATATTACTTTTAAAATCCTTTTAACTTTTAAATCTAGTGTTAGAACTGAGTCCCTAAATCATTGATCCTCAAGTTTTATAGTGTACAGGAATCAGCTGGAATCTTTGCCAAGCAGCAGATTCCTGAGTCCCAACTCTAGTATTTTAATTGACTCAATTTTGAGTGGGGCCGAGATATCACCATTTTTCAGTAATACTCCTATTGATTCTGATGTAGGAGGTCCAAGAGAAAATGCAAATGAAATGTCCTTGTGCTGTTGATATTTTCCTTAGGAGTAACTGTTTAATGACAAAGGACCATATTGGTTCTGCTGGATGAAAACATAATTTAAGTGTTACAATGTCTGGAGGCTACGCGGGTCTTATGCGCAATCATTCCAAATAAGAGAACGCAGAAACTAAAAATTTTCTTTTCTGATTTGAACTTTTTGCCTCTCAACTCAGGAGAGAAAAGACGAAAAGATGATATTTAAATTGGGCATGGGTTAAAACATCTTCCAAGCCACCTTTGCGAGAATATTTAAGTGCCTTATGATCACAATGAAGACGTATCGTATTTGAAATGTTTGACAGAGCTCAGGTGGAAGCTGAAACCGCCTAATGTCTAGAAGAATGGGGAAAAAAGAAAATGCCATTTGTGACAAGATTTCATAGCACCCGAGCTCTGGTTTTAATCTGCTCCAAAAGGCAGTTGGCATCAGGTGCTATGCCATGTGCTAGTATTACTTGACTCTGAAGTGAGTCTCTGAAGCTCATGTCCAGGGAGGTCTGGGAGACTGAGGACATTCTCCTTATACTGAGTTTTCCTCTACACTGTGTCCAAATTAGGGCTTTTGCAGGGTTTGGGAGGAGAGGTCACTGTGTCCCAGAAAACCCTAAAGAATAAAAGCTCCTGTACGATGTTCCCTTGGCCCCTCCAAAGGTTCAGATTAAAATCATAACAGGCTTGGGAGATTCATTCTCTGAACTTCAACCGGAATCCACAGGCTGGGTTCTGGTTTGCTGGAGGCTCTCCATCTATCCTGGAAATTGCTTTTAGCAAAATTTTCAAAGTCCACGAGTGCTGGCTCTTGGCAAAATAGAAAAGAAAATGTAAAAATGGGCTTTGTGCTCCTGGATCTGTGCTTTGAGAAATCTAAATATATTTTAACAAACACCGATGTAGGAAGTGCTAAACCCATATCCCTACCAGTCTCTTTTCCTACTTGAAGTCTTTCCTTTATTGAAAAGTTACTGGATAGCCAGACATAAAGCACTCCGCATATTTCCTTCATTAAGTTTCTTATGAGGCAATCTTATGAGGTAGGTGCTATTTTTATGCCCATTTTTGTAGGAAAGTTAATTGAAGATAAACACTATATATTAAATAACTTGCTTACGAGTAAAAGCTAAACGGGGTAGAACAATGGGGGAAGAGTCAACATTTAAATCCAGGCTATCTGACTCTGAGGTTCATGATTTTAGTGATTACACTGTATTGTAATAACTCAGCCTCTCAACCTATCCTTCCTGGCTATATCCATAAAACACCTATGCCTATAAGGTCCACTGTTTCCCGACCATCTTCCCTGACTTGGGATAATATATCATCAACGTCCTTGAGTTTTGAAGCTCAGACTTTCTTGTAGGCTTAGAAGTCAGTATTCCAATCACATCTGACAGGTCCCTTGTTGGACTGCCTTTGGAGATCCAAGTCTCTTTTTCAGCAGCCAGATTGGGAATCCAGTACTGTAGACATAAAATGCTCATACTTTCTCATGACACATGAATTCCAATGACTCTTCCTCTTCCAGTGCTGACCTGCTCTGGAGTAGTGCCTGGATGTTTCCTTCTGTCTTCTTTCCCGTTTCACAAAGTTCTGCTTGGCTTTTGTATTTCTACTTTCTAGGACTAGACTCTGTTCTCAGGTTGTCATCTTTTGAGCCAGACATCTTCCACATACAGACACAGTGTTCAATGGTGACGCCACCTGGACTCCTTATTGGTACGGTTAGATTGGATTCCCTATTACCACCTGAGCGGATACACTTGAACAAACATTTAGGGAACATTTTCTGAGTGCAGGCTCTGTGTTAGGGCCCCAAACACACGACAAGGTATGTTCTCTGTCATTGTCATGTTCACAGTCCAATGACTGCCCTATATTAAAGAGCCATTTCCTTTCATTTCCTTTCATCAGTTAGCCTTATTCACAGAGTTTTTCCTATGCAACTGCCTTCCTCCAGTTTCACCTTAGTGGGAATATCTCTGCTTGATCTGTTACAGTTCAGTCTTCGAACCCAGATTCGTTAGAGGCCCACCATGGCACGTGCTTGATAATCTGAGCAAGGGCATCTCCTGTCTCTTCCACGCCACTACTGAGACGTGACCCGAGGCTGACCAACTGCTTGCCTTCCTCCTCTTCAGACACACGCTCTAGTGGCGTGGACTTTCTTGCTCTATAAACCATTTGAGATTCAGCAACGTTGAAGTTGCTAGCGAGTCTCAAGCACTCACTGGGAGTGGAAGTTGTAGGAGAAGAGTGGTTGAACTCTTCTGAGACAAGCACTGGCAGACAATATCCCACAAGCCCCAATCTGGCCCATCCCCTGTTGCTGCAAATAAAGCTTTATTGAAACACAGCCAAACTTTTTCATTTCAGTGTCGCCTATGGCTACTTAAAGTATGTACAGTCTGATCGTTTACAGAACAGTCTACACGTCCTTGTTCTAAGACATTATTAAATTCTTTAGGGAGCATATTAAATAATAATACATGGTTATCTTAAGCACTCTAATGGTTAAGAGAGTAAACTTAAGATGGATATATAACAAAAAGGATACACTCTAATAGTCTTTGTATTTTTTGGCCAAGTCTCTGGCCGTATCAGTGACCCTCGGTCCCACGTTGTTCTTGCGCTTCTTCCAAAGGGGACGCCACTAGTCCTTTCGTACTTTTTATGAGATGGTACAAGGTATTTGGAGTCTTAGGGTCTTGGTTGATGTCTTCTTGCCATGTTGCCAAACAGCATTTAAGTTCCATTTGTCCAACCTTCTTCAAATTCATGTTCTACCACCATTTCGGTCCCAAGCAGAAGAAACCTTCCTTCTAAGCTCAGTGCTTTTATATTTGACTTTGGTTGATTTGTTTTCTGAATATAAACAGTTTTGTGGTCCTTGAAAAGGTGAATTTGCTCCTCTAACAAGTTCTCCGGAGACTAAACCAACTTTTTAATAATAATATTACTAATAATGATAAAAACAATAGCTGTGAATGATTATTACATATTATAATTATAGTGATAGTGAGCATTATAATAATAACCTATACTAGCTTTGAATGCTTATTATATATGTGGGAAATGGTTCCAAGTTCTGCACATAAATTAAGTCATACAATCCCCATATTTCAGTCAGTCTCGCACCAGAGCCCATGTTTTCAATCACCATGCAAAAGCCATATTACTAGGGAGTTTTTGTTGGTTCTTCAACCTGGGCAGAACATAAGTGGTATTACTAGTTGAAGGTCTCTGAGGGTGTTCCCTAAAAAAATAGAATACACACATACACATACATATAGATAAACATATTTCATATACATATATGTATACATACTATGCGTTAAGTACACCATAAATGTTTGTAGAAAGATGCATAGAAAATTTGCTTATCAAAAATATTGTCAGAAAGTATATGGAAGGCATCGTTGTGGATTAGAAGGAATGCTTTGATTACTTACCAGACGTAAGCATACTCTCCTAGCAATCGTTTTGCTGAGAGTAACACAGTTGTGTAAATTGGATTAAAACACAGAAGCAAACAAAAATCAATTTTGGACTCCTGACCAGTGATAGAAATAAGTATTACAGCTATGTACAATTTCTTCCTATATTATATTATATTATATTATATTATATTATATTATTATAATTTATTTTCTGCTTCCTCTCCTTTCCCCTTAGTACTTTATATAGCAATTCGTTTGATAGGTAATTTTACAATTTAGTCACTGTGTCACTTAATGTTCAAATGGGACTACGACTTATTTAGAGGAGAAATTAACATCATCAATACTGTGGCTGTGATTTGGAGATGATTACAAAGGCTGTTGGGGCTTCGTGTCTCTCTTCCTGGGGGACAGGGTGGGAGCATATTGTTGTTGTTGTTGTTGTTGTTGTTGATTTTATTATTTTTTTAGAGAGATGGGGCCAGAGTGAGAGATGGGGAGGGGCAGAAAAAGAGAGAATCTTAAGCAGGCTCCATGCCTGACACGGGGCTCGATCCCACGACTGTGGGATCATGACCTGAGCTGATATCAAGTGTCAGATGTTCAACCGACCGAGACACCCAGGCACCCCGGGTGGGGTCATATTTTTATCAATAATGCTGCCATTTTGTCAGGCAGAGACAAAAAGTTGTCACCATTGCCGATTGAAGTTCAAATACATGTAGAAGTGTTTGTACTGATGCTGAGAGGCCAAGGGGGGCACGGCGGGTGGGGGGGGGGGGGGGTAAATACAGCTTTGTGATGCTCGCGCTGGGACTCCACAACCACATCTCTTCCTTGTCTCCTGGCTCTCTGTTAGGCTCCAGCAGCAGGGACACTAGAGGAAGACTGCAAGCCCGGAGAAGGGGACAAAGATCCTGTTCCTTCCTGTTTGCTTTCTGTTCCTACTGCTGTCACCCAGCCTTGGCCCGCAGCCTGGGAGCGTCAGTTGATTTCCAGCTAATTTCAGCGTTCTCAGAACTCATCAGGGGTCACCCCTCCTCAGAGGTCGAAGTCCCAGGCCTGTGTGGCCCTTCCTCTAGGCCTTGGCAGTATGGGCAGCAGGCACTCAGCACCCTCTCCTCAGAGTCTGATTTCCAGTTCTGCAGAGCCCCTCCTCTGAGCTTCGAGGTCCATAACCCAGCACCTTCCTTTTCTTCTCCCAGTCTTGAAGGTGGGAGTGGCTTCCCGCCCTCATTGCCTCTGTGCTCAGTTCCTCTAGTACCCAGGCGTCTGCTGCTTGGTTAATCAAGTCTCTATATTAAATCTGCTCTGTGGAAATACTTTGCGTAGCTTTTGTTTTCCTGGCTGAATCCTGAGTTATAGTGCACTTTAAAGGTTATATGCCAATTATATTCTCAATATACCTAGCAAAAGAAGAAAAATGGGCAAAGTAGAGGAAGAAGGGGTTTACAGAAGAAAACCCCCAAAATGTTAAGAGGCATGTAGAGAAGAGGCTCAAAAAGATATTAAGATGCTCAAACCCATTGGTTATCACAAAAATCCAAATGAAAGCAACAATGAGCTATCACTTTCTATTCATTAGCTGGCAAATACACATACACATCTAGAAACAAACATAATACCAAATGCTGGCAGAAGTGTAGGGATATAGGGGCACCTGTGTACTGCCACTGGGAATATAGACAGACACAGCCATTCTGGACAACAACATATGAATATTAAGTAGATGCCTAGCCTCCACATCTAGTAATTCTGCTTTTTGGTATATGCCACAAAGCAGTTCTTACACAAGGTGTAAGGTGGCATGTGTAAAAGAAGCTCATTGCAGCTTTGTTTGTGGTGCCCGGGAAGCACAGGCAATGTGGACATCCATCACTGAGGAAGGAGTAAGTAATTTGAAGTACAGTTCTCACCGAGAACAAGCAGACAAGCTCAACAAACTATGGAAAACATTTGCTTGAAAATACCCGAGTGACAGGGGTACCTTGCTGGCTTAGTTGGTGGAGCATGTGACTTTTGATCTCGGGGTTGTCAGTTCAAGCCCCATGTTGGGAGTAGAGATGACTTTAAACATCTTTAAGGGGGCACCCGGGTGACTCAGTTGGTTAAGCATCCAACACTTGGATTCAGCTCAGGTCATGATCTCACAGTTTGTGAGTTCGAGCCCCACGCTGTGTTCCGTGCTGTCAGCCAGCTTGGAGCCGGCTTGGAATCTGCTCCTCCTCCTCCTCTGCTCACTCTCTCTGTCTCTCTCTCAAGAATAAACAAACATCTGCCCCTCCCCCGTTCATGCTCTGTCTCTCTCTGTCCCAAAAATAAATAAACGTTAAAAAAAAAATTAAAAAAAAAAAAAGGGGCGCCTGGGTGGCTCAGTCGGTTAAGCGTCTGACTTCAGCTCAGGTCACGATCTCGCACTCCATGAGTTCGAGCCCCGCGTCAGGCTCTGGGCTGATGGCTCAGAGCCTGGAGCCTGCTTCCAATTCTGTGTCTCCCTCTCTCTCTGCCCCTCCCTCATTCATGCTCTGTCTCTCTCTGTCCCAAAAATAAATAAACGTTAAAAACAAATTTAAAAAAAAGAATAAACAAACAAACTTAAAACATTTTTTAAATAAAAATCTTTAAAAAGAAAAAAAGGAAGAAAATATCCAAGAAGAGATAACAGGTAGTGAAGCATTATGGGGCCAAGATATGGGAGAAAGGGGAAACAGAAAGAAGTGATCTCAATTGCTGATTCCAGAAGAGTCAGCTGGGAGTATGAGAAGCTGGGCACAGCTGTGGACAGACTTATGAGGCGAGGGATCCTGACTTGGGGTTCAGGGCCCACCAAAGAGGTGGCATCTTTGAGTTGAAAACCCAAAGGTCTAGGAGTAAACATAAACTGTATATAGAATAGCCCTATAAATGGACTGTAGCCCTGTCCCATAAGAGACTGTAGTCAAGACCTGAGCTGTTTCAATACCTGGAAACTGGATTAAGGAAATCCAAGATTTCTAGTGTCTTAGCTGCCTGCCAGAAGCAGATATAAATCTTTTCTGGAGGAAGATAGCATCATCCTTTGCCTCATTTTAGTTATACACTTTCTATATACAATGTCCAACATTCAATTAAAAACAACCAGGTGATAGGGAGGGAAGAAAGTGTAATAAAAAATAAAGTTACAAAAGCAGCAGATAACAATAACAGAAGGGCCCTTCACTGGCTCAGTCAGTAGAGCAGGCAACTCTTGAGCTCAGGGTTGTGAATTCAAGCCCCACATTGAGTGTAGAGCTCATTAAAAAACAAGCAAAGAAACAAACAAAACACAGTAACAGAGCTCCAGGGACTCCAGCAAGGGAATTAATGCCAGACTTTATTTTGTTTATTTATATATATATATTTATTTTGAGAGAGATGGAGAGAGCGTGACTGGGGGAGGGGCTGAGAGAGAGGGAGAGATTGAGAATCCCAAGCAGGTCAGCATGCAGAAACCGTGAGATCACGACGTGAGCCAAAATCAAGAGTTGGATGCTTAACCGACTGAGCCACCTGGCACCCCCATAGACTTTAAAATAATTCTAGTTAATACATTTAAGGAAATAAAAGACAAAACCGAGAAATTGTCAGACATTTTGAAACTACAAAAAGAATAAAATAAAAAGTCTAGAAATGTGAAATACAGCAACCAAAATTAAGAGTTCAGTGGGTTGGTTAAACAGGGGCTGAAGAGAAAATCAGTGAGCTGGAAGTTAGGTCAGAAGAAAATAGCCAGGGGCGCACAGGTGGCTCAGTGGGTCAAGTGACCGACTCTTGATTTCAGCTGAGGTCATGATCTCACAGTTGGTGGGATCAAGCTCCCATCTGGCTCTGTGCTGACAGCATGGAGCCTCCTTGGGATTCTCTCGCTCTGCCCCTTCCTCGCTCATGTGCACACACACACACACACTCTCTCTCTCAAAATAAATAAGCTTAAAAAAAAAAAAGAAGAAAATAGCCAGAATAAAGTCTGGAGAGGTAAAAGGATAGTACAAGTGTAGAATACTTGCAGCCAATGAAAGTATCTATGATAGACCACAAAAGTGGCAATAAATTCTTCCTATTGCTGTATTCACGTCCTTTTACAACTTGACTTTGCAGCTCCTCCCTTCAGGAGACGGGATCCATTTCTGCATGGTCAAATATGGCCTTGGCCATGTGATTTGCTTTGGTCAGTGGGACATTACTGAGTGTGAAGCTTAAAAAGCGTTTGTACATCAGGACTTCCTCCCTTGCTGCTCTCTGGAATACTACGACCACTACCATGTGAATCCACCTGGGCTTGTCCGCTGGAGACACAGGCCCCAGTGACCCCAGCGATCCTGTCAGGTGACAGTAAACACATGAGTGAGCCCAGGCAAGACCAAAATAAGAACCATGCAGCTGAGCGTGGCCTAAATCGCTGACACACGTAATTGTGAGTGAATGAATTATTGTTTGGTTGAGGTTCACTGCATACCAAAGCTAACTGATAAACTTTGAGGAGGAAGTAAAATAAAAACACGTTCAGAAAGAAAAAAGAGTGAATTCCTTATTAGTAGAGCTTCACCAAAGAAAGTCGCAAGCTTTTGAAACATGGACCGTAATTGAACAATGCTGAGGCATCTAAAGAGCAAAATTAGTGGCCTTGCCTTGTTGAGTATGATATAGGTCAGTTGTGCTGTCCAACTTGGTGGTGAATCATATGTGGAACAAGGTGTATGTTAGGTATGCACAGTAGGGCCAAGTTACAAGGTGTGTCTTAACACCCTTTGTCAACTGTAAACCCTAAAGTGTCTAAAATATGAGGTCCATTTCTCTCATCAAAAGATCATTTAGGGGCTCAGTTGGTTAAGCACCCAACTCTTGATTTTGGCTCAGGTCGTGATCTTGCGGTTTGTGAGATTGAGCCCCGTGTTAGGCCCTGTGCTGTCAGCACAGAGCCTGCTTGGGATTCTCTCTCTTCCTCTCTCTCTGCCCCTCCCCCACTCATGCTCACTCTCTCAAAAATAAATACATGAACATTAAAAAATAGTAGAAAAAGATTATTCAAATTTGACTATAATTTCACAGTATACTTT
Organism: Panthera uncia; assembly: GCF_023721935.1. NCBI lineage: Eukaryota > Metazoa > Chordata > Mammalia > Carnivora > Felidae > Panthera > Panthera uncia. Next base: position 23,733 of record NW_026058232.1, on the reverse strand, counting down.
GTTGGAACTGGCTCTTGGTGAAGGATTGAAGTTGAATTTTGAAAATATACTATCACTTGCTTCATTTTAGGTAAAAGTTTAAAATGAACATCCTGAGTTTATGAAAATTACTTTAAAAATTCTTTTTCCGGGGCACCGGGTGGCTCAGTCAGTTAAGCATCTGACTTTGACTCAGGTCATGATCTCACGTTTCTTGAGTGCAAGCCTCACCTTGGGCTCTGTGCTGACAGTGCGGGGCCTGCTTGGGCTTCTCTCTCTCCCTCTCTCTCTGCCCCTCCCCCCCCTCAAAAAATGAATAAACTAAAAAAAATTTTTTAAACCTCTTTTTCCATTCCTGACAATATATTATTGTTCCTCTACCATGAGATTTATCAAAATAAAATATTGAATAGTTGAGATACATATTATCTTTTGCAAGTAAATTCTCATCAGTCTGGCCTTAATTCAATAAGATAACAAGCAAGAAGCTAGATAATATACCAAATTTAAAAACTTTAAATATCAGTATACATGGTATGCATTCCATCATTGATGGGGCAGTGTTTTTTTTACTGGAACACACATTTACTCAAATCCATAGATTTGCCTTCCCTGCACACAACGTTTCTGTCAAAACCACCGTGTGTGGACATACAGAGTGCCTTATCCACCCTCATGGCATTCCATACAGCATTGCTTCTGATAAAGGAACTCACTTCACAGCAAAAGAAGTGTGTCCAAAAATAAAAAAAAAAATTGTGTCGATGGGCCCATGCTCATAGAATTCACTGGTCTCACCATGTTCCCCACCATCCTGAAGCAACTGGCTTGATAGAACAGTGGAATGGCCTTTGGAAGACTCAGTTACAGTGCTGGCTACGTGGCAATACCTTGCAGGGCTAGAGCAAAGTTTCCCAGAAAGCTATATATACTCTGAATCAACATCTAGTAAATGGTGCTCTTTCTCCCATAGCCAGGATTCATGGGTCCAGGAATCAAGGGGTGCAAATGACACTAACTCCCTACAACTCCTAGTGACCTGCCAGCAAAATTTTTGCTTCCTGTTCCTGTGATGTTATGCTCTGCTGTCCTAGAGGTCTTAATTCCAAAGGGAGGTCTGAGAAGGGAAATGATTCATTTTCAGAAATACCAAATAAAAGCTGTGCTGTCTAGTTAATAGTAGGTTTACAACCTATTGGAAATATGTACACCCCCCCCCCCCTTAATGGAGTCCCAAACCCTTGGACATTTCACTTCCTGGTTCTTCTTCCCTTCTCCGATTCATTGGCTTATTTTCTCAGGCTTTGCAATGAGCATGCTCCAAAGAACAAAGGGAGGAGGGACTAAAAGTCTCTCCATCACCTCAGGGAATGTACATTTGTTCCAATCAGACTGCTTTTAGTCTTCCATGGGCATAGGGAACGTCCGGGTAAGGCTGTGACCTCTGCAGTACTCAGCCAATGAGGAACCGGGGAGGGGGGGACTTGCATGCTAGGAGATAAACTGTCTGCTGTAACTGCCCCTAGGGAAGAGCCCAAAGCGGCGGGGCAGCAGTCTTAACTTCCAGTTCAATGAAATCAGTGTTGTGCTTCCGTTGGAGATAAGACTTTCCTCCCGTTAGAAATAAGCCCATCGACACAATCAAAGGAGGGACGCAGGGACTTGGAGCACAGTGAAGCGAGGCTTTAATCCACGTTCTCGCACGAGTGGGCATGTGATGGACAGGCACACTGGGGCAGCTACAGAAGACAATTTATCATGTTCTTTATATGTTCAAGATACCTGTCCTTTCTCAGGTATGTGGCTTCTTAGTATTTTCTACCACACTGTAGCTTGCGTTTTTATCCCCTTACTTAACACAGTTTTTCAGAAAGCAAAAGCTTTTAATTCTAATGAAGTCTGATTTATCAATGTTTCCTTGTATGGATCATGTTTTTGTGTCATATGTATGAGCTTTTTTGCCTGGCCCTAGGTCCTGAGAGATTTGTCTTCTATTTTTTTTTTCCTAAGAGTTTTACATTTATGCCTATGATCCATTGTGAGTTAATTTTTGTATAAGGTGTGAGACTTTGGTCAAGGTTCATTTTTTGGCCTATGGATGTCCAGTTGCTCCAGTGGTTCCTTGGAAGTCTGTCCTTACTCCATGGAATTACTTCCGCGTCTTGGTCAAAAATCAGTTTGGGTATATTTGTGAGGGTCTATTTCTGGGTTCTCTATTCTGTTTCATTGATTTGTGTGCCTTTCCTCTACCAATAACCACACCATCTCAGTTACTATAACCATATAATAAGTCTTAAAGTTGGGAAAAGTGATTCTTCCCACTTTACTCTTTCTTTTTTTTTTTCAATTTAATTAATTAATTAATTTGTAAATTTACATCCAAGTTAGTTAGCATATAGTGCAACAATGATTTCAGGAGTAGATTCCTTAATGCCCCTTACCCATTTAGCCCATCCCTCCTCCCACAACCCCTCCAGCAACCCTCTGTTTGTTCTCCATATTTAAGAGTCTCTTAGGTTTTGTCCACCTCCTTGTTTTCATATTATTTTTGCTTCCCTTCCCTTATGTTCATGTTTTATATGAGTGCAGTCCTCATATGAGTGAAGTCATATGATACTTGTCTTTCTCTAATTTCGCTTAGCACAATACCCTCCAGTTCCATCCATGTAGTTGCAGATGGCAAGATTTCATTCTTTTTGATTGCCGAGAAATACTCCATTATATATCTATCTAAATATCTATATATACACACACACACACCCCATCTTCTTTCTCCATTCATCCATCGATGGACATTTGGGCTCTTTCCATACTTTGGCTATTGTCGATAGTGCTGCTATAAACATTGGGGTGCATGTGTCCTTTTGAAACAGCACACCTGTATCCCTTGAATAAATACCTAGTAGTGCAATTGCTGGGTTGTAGGGTAGTTCTACTTTTAACTTTTTGAGGAACCTCCATACTGTTTTCCAGGGTGGCTGCACCAGCTTGCATTCCCACCAACAATGCAAAAGAGATCCTCTTTCTCCACACCTTTGCCAACATCTGTTGTTGCCTGAGTTGTTAATGTTAGCCATTCTGACAGGTGTCAGGTGGTATCTCATTGTGGTTTTGATTTGTATTTCCCTGAAGAGGAGTGACGTTGAGCATTTTTTCATGTGTTGGTTGGCCACCTGGATGTCTTCTTTGGAGAAGTGTCTATTCATGTCTTTGCCCATTTCTTCACTGGATTCTCTGTTTTTTTGGGGTGTTGTTTGATGAATTCTTTGTACATTTTGGATACTAACCCTTTATCTGATATGTCATTTGCAAATATCATCTCCCATTCCATCGGTTACCTTTTAAAAGTTTTGCTGATTATTTCCTTCGCTGTGCTGAAATTTCTTATTTTGATGAGGTCCCAGTAGTTCATTTTTGCTTTGGTTTCCCTTGCCTCCGGAGACGTGTTGAGTAAGAAGTTGCTGAGGCCCAGGTCAAAGAGGTTCTTGCCTGCTTTCTCCTCGAGGATTTTGATGGCTTCTTGTCTTACATTGAGGCCTTTCATCCATTTTGAGTTTATTTTTGTGTCTGGTGTAAGCAAGTGGTCCAGGTTCATTCTTCTGCATGTCGCTGTCCAGTTTTCCCAGCACCACTTGCTGAAGAGACTGTCTTTATTCCATTGGATATTCGTTCCTGCTTTGTCAAAGATTAGTTGGCCATACGTTTGTGGGTCCATTTCTGGCTTCTCTATTCTGTTCCATTGATCTGTCTGTTTTTGTGCCAATACCATACTGTCTTGATTATCACAGCTTTGTAATACAGCTTGAAGTCTGGCCCACTTTATTCTTTCTTAAAGATCGCTTGTTATTCTAACTTCTTTGCCTTTCAACATAGATTTTAGGATAATATTATCTATATCTACAAGAAATTTTTCTGGGATTTTTATAGGAATTGCATTAAATCTGCATGTTAATTTGGGGACAATTGACATCTCTTCTATGTTGAGTCTTGTTTAGACTCAATTTTCAGCGTACAAGTCTTATACATATTTTGTTAGATTTATACCTAAGTATTCTTTTGAGCTCTTGTAACTTATATTGTATTTTAATTTTGGTGTTCATATGTTCATTTGTAGTATACTGATTTTTGCACACTGATCTTGTAGACTGTAGCCTTGCTGAATTCCCGTATTAGTCCCAGGAGTTTTTTTGTACACTCCTTGGGATTCTCCACATAAACAATCATGTCATCTACAGATAAAGACAGTTTTATTTCTTCCTTTCCTTTAAAAAATTTTGTAAAATGTTATTCATTTTTGAGAGACAGAGAGTGAACAGGGGAGGGGCAGAGATAGAGGGAGACAAAGAATCCGAAGCAGGCTCCAGGCTCTGAGCTGTCTGCACAGGGTCCAACACAGGGCTCGAACCCACGAGCTGTGAGATCATGACCTGAGCCGAAGTTGGGACGCTTAATCGACTGAGCCACCCAGGCGCCCCTATTTATTCCTTTCTGACCTATATGCCTTTTATTCTCTTTTCTTGCCCTAAGTCTTGCAAGCCTTGCATTGCAAGCCAATGCATTGGCTAGAACTTCTAGCACTATTTGAATAAGAGTAGTGAGAGCAGACATCCTTACCTGGTCCCCTCTAGATCTTAAGGGGAAAACAGTCTTTCACTTTTAAGTATAATATAAACTGTAAAGCGTTTGTAGCCACTTGTAATCAAGTTAGGGAGCTTCCCCCTCTTCCTATTTTTCTTAGAGTTTTTAATCGTGAATAGGTGTTGCATTTTGAATCAATTTTTTTTGTATCAATTAATACCAGGATGTATTTTTTCTTCTTTTTTTAAGCCGTTAATATGGTGGATTGCATTGATTAATTTTCAAATATTGAACCAGCCTGTATCCCTGGAATAGACCCTCCTTGGTCTTGGTGTATAATTCTCTATCCTGCTGAATTCCATTCACTAATATTTTATTGAGAATTTCTAGGGGCACCTGTGTGGTTCAGTCAGTTAAGCATCAGACTTTGGCTCAAGTCACGATCTCACGGTTTATGACTTCATGCTCCACATTGGTCTTTCCATTCTAAGCACCGAGCCCACTTCGGACCCTCTGTCTCCCTCTCTCTCTGCCCCTCTATGCTCATCTCTCTCTCTCAAAAATAAATAAACGTTAGGAAATTAAAGAAAAAGGAATTTCTATGTTTAGGGGCATCTGGGGGACTCAGTCAGTTGAGTGTCTGCCTCTTGATTTGTGCTCAGGTCATGACCTCATGGTTTAAAGGATCAAGCCCCGAGTCAGGCTCTGCACTGAGAGCTTGGAGACTGCTTGGGATTCTCTCTTTCTCTCTCTCTCTCTCTCTCTCTCTCTCACTCTCTCTCTGCTCCTCCCTCACTCATGCTCTCTTTTTCTCCCCAAAACAAATAAAAACTTTAAAAAACTGTGTAAAAAAAGAATTCCTGTTTATATTCATTGTATTCAGGGATACTGGTTTGTAGTTTGCCTTAATTTTTATCTGTCTTTGTCTGGTTTTTGTACCAGAATAATACCAGCTTCATAAAATGAATTGATGAGTGCTCCTTCCTCTTCTATTTTCTGGAAAAGATTGTATAGAATGGACAGTTATCTTCTGTTAACGTTTGGCAGAATTCTCCAGTGAAACCATCTGGGACTGGAAGTGGTTTTTTTTTTTGGTGGGGGGAGATTTTAAGTCAATTCTATTTCCTTAATAGTTATGGGGTGATTCAAACGATCTCTTTTATATTGGATGAGTTGTGGTGGTTTGTGTTTTCGAGGAATTGTCCATTTCCATTTCTGTTTTTGTCACACGTATGTGTGTGAGTTATTGGTCGAATTCCTTATTATCCCTTTGATGCCTGGAGGGTCTGTGTTGACATCCCTTATTTCATTCTTGATATCAGGCATTTGTGTTTTCTCTCTTTTTTCTTTGTCAGTTTTCTAGAGGTTGGTCAATTTTATTGATCTTTTCAAGCAACCAGCTCTTTGTTTCATTGATTCTCTCGTTTTTCTGCTTTTGATGTCCTCTTTTTCATTTTTTATTTTATTTTTTAAGCTCTACACGCAGTGTGGGGCTGGAACTTGCAACCCTGAGATCAACAGTCACATGCTCTACTAACTGAGCCAGCTGGGTGACCCCGATGTCCTTTTATCTTTATTGTTTCCTTCTGCTCTAGGTTCATTCTACTCTTATTTTTCTAATTCCTCGAGGTAGGAGTTCAGGTTGCTGATTTGAGACTTATCCTTTTTTTTCTAATGTATGCATTTAGTGTATAAATTTCCCTCTCAGTGCTGCTTTAGCTGTGTCCCACACACTTGGCGAAGCTGTATTTTCATTTTCTTTTTTTTAACGTTTACTCATTTTTGAGAGAGACAGAGAGAGCATGCAAGAGTGGGGAGCTGGGCAGAGAGAGAAGGTGACAGAGAATCCCAAGCAAGCTCTGCACTGACAGCAGCAAGCCCGATGTGGGGCTTGAACTCACAAATGGTGAGATCATGACTTGAGCTGAAGTCGGATGCTTAACTGACTGAGCTACCCAGGGGCCACTATACTTTCATTGTCATTCGGTTCAGTGTATTTTTTAAAATTTCCTTGGACATTTCTTTGATTTTTAGGAAGTATATCATTTCATTTCTAAGTGTTTGGAGATTTTCCTGTTGTCTTTCTGTTATTATTAAGGTGTTTGGCCGATGGGTGTCAATATCGGAAAGGAGACCAAAAATGCCATGTAATTTTAACTTTTTTCTTGTCTCAATGCAAGGAAAGGCAGTCTTTCCTATTTGGGTGGCCAGAAAGCTGCTGCCATTGAGAAGCTACTTGGGCCTCTGAGGTCATCCACTCGCCTTTTCTGTCATCTGATATTACCCGTTTAAAGCCTTCTTCGCCCTGTGCCCCAAACGTTTGCAAAAGCATTTGTCAGTGTGTTTTCCGTTTCGAGCCTCGCTCGTGGAATTCTACAACCAGATTTTGCTCGTTTGGTGGAGCAAGCATGCTGGGGTCCGGACACCACCCCCCTCCATGAGTCTGGAAAAACTGAAGGCATGGGCGACCCACTGGGAGGGGTTACTGACAGCCGTACACAAAGCCTTTGGGGACAGGTGACCTGAGAGAAGCTGCAGCGGTGTACTCAGGAGAGAGTGAGTCCCTCACATGTCTCACCCTCGGTTTTATTGGGGATTTTTGTCTCTGAAAATATATGGCCATGGATCCAAGGGTATATCAAAATCGCTCCCTGTCCCTGACCACCTTTGTCTTGACTCTCAAAACTCAAATGAAGAGAAGGTGGGAAGCTGGCGGGGACTGATGATTACCCAAGCTCAGCAGCAGATACCCTATTTGGGGAACTCCAGAGGAAGACGGACAAAAGAAAACAAAAACTGCTGTGTTAGTTGCTCAGTTGGAACTTTTTTCTAAAGAGAGTGAGCTCTACTCTGGCCAACCTGTAAGGGGGAGAAAGGAAGAAAGAGACTGTATGTCTTTGTCTGAAGAAACTAGGATAGTGGAAGAGGGATTGTAGAAAAAGACTGGAGGAGGAAGAAGCTCCAGGAACAGGAGAATCAGGAGCCTAGAGGGACAAGAACCTCAGCTAGGAAACACTCAATGAAAGGCTCAAAACTCTGGGTGCTTGGCTAGCTCAGTTGATGGAGTGTGCGACTCTCGATCTCAGTGTTGTAAATTTGAGCCCCATGTTGGGTGTGGAGGTTACTTAAAAATAAAGTCTAAAAAAAGGCTCAAAACTCAAAGGCTGAGGGAATCTCACAGGTGGGGACTGGGGACTCTGTATGTCAACAGTGTTTCCTAAGGCTAACACATCCTTACCTTTTTGGGAAGGTACAGGTGGCTGGTATCTTGGATTACCTTTCTACTGTTCCTCTTCCTTCGTGGTCTCCACACAAATAGGTTCTTACTTGCTTCCAAATTGCCCAGAAAACTGCTGGGGAGAGGTTGCCCTGTTCTCCTTCTGGAGGGGATGTCTGTAGAGCTCCTGGGGGAAGACACTTGATTTGGTTACTCTGTGCCTTCTTCTTCTTCTTTTTTTTTAAAGCATTCTTTAAAAATATTTTTAAATGTTTATTTTTGAGAGAGAGAGACAGAGACAGAGACAGAGCACAAGCAGGGGAGGGGCAGTGAGAGGGGGAGACACGGAATCTGAAGCAGGCTCCAGGCTCCGAGCTGTCAGCACAGAGCCCAATGCGGGGCTTGAACCACGAGCTGTGAGATCATGACCTGAGCCAAAATCAAGAGTTAGATGCTTAACTGACTGAGCCACCCCGGCACCCTGGTGGTTCAATTTGAGATATAGAACCAAAAAAAAAAAAAATTTACTGAAAGGATAAGCCATAATCATGTGTAAAACAATATCCTTTGTGAAAAGCTGCAGTAGAAAAAATAAAACCCATTATAAAAGAATTAGAAAAACAAGAGAAAATTTTGAAAAGGCACTCACCCCCTAATACTTCCACATTTCCAATAAAAAAGAACGATGCTGGGGGTGCCTTGGTGGCTCAGTCCGTGAAGCGTCTGACTTCGGCTCAGGTCATGATCTCATGGTTTGTGAGTTCGAACCCTGCATTGGGCTCTGTGCCGATGGCTTGGAGCCTGGAGCCTGCTTCGGATTCTGTGTCTCCCTCTCTCTCTGCCCTTCCCCTGCTCATGCTCTGTCTCTCTCTTTCAAAAATAAATAAACATTAAAAAAAGTTTAAAAAAGAACGGTGCTGGGTGTCTGGGTGGCTCACTCAGTTGAGCGTCTGACTTTGGCTCAGGTCATAGTCTCACGGTCCGTGAGTTCGAGCCCCGCATCGGGCTCTGCGCTGGTAGTGTGGAGACTGCTTGGGATTCTCTCTCTCCCTCTCTCTCTGCCCCCATCCCCCTTGTGCTCTCTCTTTTTTAAAATAAATTTAAAAAAATCAAAAAATAAACTTAATTACCTCCCAACATCCCCCCACCTCCAAATATCATTCCAGTGGGGATCAGGGCTTCAACAAGTTGTTAAAGAAGAAAATTCAACTGTGTAAATTCAAAGTGATTCATGATTCGGGCAGCATCCTGTCTAGCAAGTGGAACATTGCTCTAAGGAATTGTACAAAGTGGAAGGTTTTTAAGGGAAGGAAGGTAGGCCCCAAAAGTTATTAACAAAATACGAAAAAAAGCATTATTCCAGGCAAGGTCACATTCCCTTAGGGGGAAGGACAAGGAGTCCTTTTTTATTTTTTGAGTTTATTTATTTCGAGAGAGAGAGAGCACAAGCAGGGGAGGGCAGAGAGAAGGAGAGACAGAATCCCAAGCAGGTTCCACACCATCAGCACAGAGCCTCGAAGCAGGTCTCGAACTCACGAACCTTGAGATCATGACCTGAGCTGAGATCAAGAGTTGGATGCTCAACCAACAGAGCCACCCAGGTGCCCCAGGACACAAGGAGTCTTATTAGGTGGATGACCTCATCTTCCTTTGGGGGATGGAGAAGGCCCATGGGAAAGATTCCTTCATTGGCACTGATGAGAAAATTCCTGACTGACCATTACGACTTACATTTCTAGGGTAACTTGACAATGCGATTAGCTTGGGTACTAAGCCCTGGTTGGGTGGCTTGGCCTATGTCATGCTATTTGGGGCCTGCGGTTTTCTTTTGAACAATTCCCCCATTTTGATTAGCCTCTCAGCGTAACAGAGAGATGTGATTGAAACCTAGGGCGTTAGCACGTCTTTGCGCCACGGCTCTGCTCTGTGGTGCTCGTGGCTCTTAGCGAGCCTCAGTGTGATACTCACGGGTCACGTTGTTGCAGAATCCCTGTGATCTTCACAGGCTACAATTCCAGGTCCACAACCCTCAGGTCAGCCATTCTTTTCACTTTTCCTCTGAAGTTCCAGTCGCAGGGACATCACTTGCTTGGTAGTCAGTAGCTGTGAACAGGCATTTACAGCTTTTTTTTTTTTTTTAATTTTTTTTTCAACGTTTTTTATTTATTTTTGGGACAGAGAGAGACAGAGCATGAACGGGGGAGGGGCAGAGAGAGAGGGAGACACAGAATCGGAAACAGGCTCCAGGCTCCGAGCCGTCAGCCCAGAGCCTGACGTGGGGCTCGAACTCACGGACTGCGAGATCGTGACCTGGCTGAAGTCGGACGCTTAACCGACTGCGCCACCCAGGCGCCCCAGGCATTTACAGCTTTTGAGAGGACACTATCCACCAGGGGGATTTTGGTAACTATAACCAGGACAGTTCATGACGTTTGGAGTGCGCTTCAGAGCCATGGCCCACAAGATGCAAACCAATCCAAGAAAGACCTCAGTGAAGGAGTCACCCTTTGAAGCCAAGTGGCTTGCTCCGTGATCTTATGGGAGGGAATTTCAGCATCCCCGGAAGTGTGAATCCAGATATGACAGGTGATGTCAGCTACAGTACAGACACTTCCTTGCTCAGCTAAAAAATAATCCAAGGTTATCCTATTTTCAACAACTATCTGGGCTAGAGAACCTAAGGATCTTTAGCAGAAGATTCTATAATAATTTCAACTGAGGAAAAATTTCGGATCACAGACTTATTTACATTTATCCCTAACCAAGTCAGGACAGGCCAGAGGAATGAGTCTTGTTCATGAACACTTGCTGGTAAGGCCTTTGTAACTCAACAATTTCAATGCAGGGAGTCAACCGATGAAATCTCTTGCTTTGCTTGTGAGAAACTGGGGCATAATTACATTTCTTCCTGGGCTGAAATAAAAGGTTGGTCTAATTTCCAGAAGTGACTTCCCCACTTTGCAATGGCCTGGGAGATACAGGAAAGGAAAAGGAGAAAGGGTTTCATGTTTAACGCTCTTTTTTTAGTTTTTTTAAAAAATTTATTTATATTTGAGAGAGAGAGACAGCGGGAGCGGGAGAGGGGCAGAGAGAGAGGGAGAGGGAGAATCCCAAGGAGGCTCCACGCTGTTGCCACAGAGCACAGAGCCTGACGCGGGGCACGAACCCACGAAACCGTGAGATCACGACCTGACCCAAAACCAAGAGTTGGACAGTCAATAGCACTAGAAGCAATACCCGAGGCCAGGGAAGTCCAGCAGTTCTGACAAGTCTATAAGTTTGAAGTTTGAGGATCATCAGTTCTCTCGACCTTACCTGATGACTGAGGATGACAGGGGCAGTGATAATTCCAAGAAGTCTGCGGGTTTTTGTCAAAGCTCACATGATTTGCCCAGTGAAGGGGGTTCCTTGATCACTGGAGACTGGAGAGGGTAGAGCAAGTGAGAAACACGTTCTGACAGCTTCCTCGCCACCATGAGGACCTTGGCCTTGCAGCAGGAGAAAGCTTCAACCTATCTGGAAGACACATACATAATAACAAGAACACATTAACAACCCATGCTAAGTGGCAGTTGAATAAAGTCCAGCCACAGGCGTTTAAAGGGTCCAGAAGGAGGGGCACCTGGGTGGTTCAGTTGGTGATCTTTTCAGCTCGGGTCAGGATCTCACAGCTCAAGAGTTCGAGCCCCACGTCGGGCTCTGTGCTGACAGTGCAGAGCCTGCTGGGACTCTCTCTCTCCCCCTCTCTCTGCCCATCCCCTGCTAAGTCTCACTCTCTCTCAAAATGAATAAATAAACATCAAAAAAATAATAAAATAAAGGGTCCAGAAGGAGATCCAAAGCCTCGGAGAACAAAACCAGTTTTTCCAGGATGATGAACCTAACAGGTCAGACATTGCCAGAAGATTGTTTTCATAACTTTATAGAAGTCTTTTTGCCAACATCTATTCATAATTTAAGTCACCTTAAATGTTTACGGTGGGTGAAAAAATGCAAAACCCAAAACACAGGGCTTACCAGCAGGCCAGGAAGAACCAAGTGGCCATCTTAATTTCTGATTCAGGAGCAGACCCTTGCCACGTTACGAGGATGGCAAAAGTCTGGCAATGAAGAACCAGTTTTTCAAAAAACAAGTATATCTTTATGTAACCAAACCAACAAGGGTCCGCTCCCGGGGGAGTCACAGATACACCAGGTGGAGTGGTAGCACAAAGTAAACTTTACTTGCAGAAAATAAGGAGATCTTGTGGGTCACTGGGGTGGGGGGGGGCCCGTCTGCACAGGTGTGAATAGGGGTTGAGATCAAACTGACCTGGGTGGTCTGGGCCGCTGGGGCTCTTCCTTACACCAGTTTATCTACTCTTGCCTTTTTATTGCAGAGAAACTAAAAGATATCTGCCTGTGCGACTGCCTCAACTGCTCTTTAAATTACAGCCATTCCAAAGGCATATGCTTCCACAATTTATAAAATGTCCTCATAAATCGGCAAATCGAAAGAATCTTGGTATATTTCACAATACTGTCTAGTTTTCACTAGAGATTAAGGTTTCTAAGGGTTAGGAATTCTAAGTAATAGCTACTAGACTAAGAGAAACAGCTTTGTATGCCAGGAAAGTAAGATGTGTTTTTGGTTACAGAAGGCATGAGAAATGGAGGTGGGTTTTTTTTTTTATTTTTTTAAATGTTTATTTATTCTTGAGAGAGAGAGAGAGAGAGAGAGAGCATGAGCAGGGGAGGGGCAGAGAGAGAGGGGGACACAGAATCCGAAGCAGGTTCCAGGCTCTGAGCTGTCAGCACAGAGCCCGACGCGGGGCTCGAACCCATGGACCATGAGGTCATGATCTGAGCTGAAGTCGGATGCTTAACTGACTGAGCCACCCGGGGGGCCCCTGGAGATGGTTTTTTTTTATTGAGGGAAAAGAAAGTAATTTTGTCCTAAAGTGAGGTTGATTGTTTAAAGAAGAAAAACAGGGGCGTCTGGCTGGCTCATAGTAGAGCATGTGACTCTTCATCTCGGGGTTGTAAGTTTGAGTCCTACATTGGGTGTAGAGATTACTTAAAAAAAAAAAAATCTAAGGCACCCGGGTGGCTCAGTCATTAAGCATCTGACTTTGACTCAGGTCAAGATCTCACGGTTTGTGAGTTCAAGCCCCACTTGGGGTGAGCCCCGCTTCTCTCTCTCTGCCTCTGTCTCTCTTTCTCTCTCCCTCTGCCCCTCCTGGGATTCTCTCTCTCTCTGCCCCTTGCTCACTTGTGCCCTCTCTTTCTCTCTCTCAAAAAAAAATAAAGTAAAATAAAAATAAAAAATCTTTAAAAATAAAATAAAGAAGAAAAACATAGGGTAAAATCAGAATGTGGAAAGGAATCTTTGAAAGGGACTTTTAATGTGTGGCCAAGCTGGCTAAGAGTAAAATAAGTTTATTTAAAAATGAGTGTTAATATCAAAAGTATGTGGGGCACGGGGGACCGAGAAATCTGTACAAACAGACCTCGTTAAACTCACCTTTATCCTCTGTCTTGCCAATTCTTCAGATTCATCACTTCTTTGTATAAAAGGTAGAAAGGTTGCCTGCTTTGGTCACTTCTTCAGGTTTTCAGGCTTTGAGAAGGTTCCCGTGTACCTGCAAAAATTCAACAAAATCTGTGCTTTTTTCTTGTTCAGCTGTGTTATGTCAGTTTTATTCTTAGATGCAGCTAGAGACCCAGAGATAGTAGAAGACACCTCCCTTCCCCCCCCCATACCCGGTTTGGGTCACCACCCCTTCCCAAGGACACAGATGCATTTGCAAAAGCCCTCTCCAGGAGCCACAGAAAGATGGGTGACGGGTAGAAACCAAACAGGGAGAGTGGTTCGGAGGCCACAGGCAAGTCTGTGCAGAGATCGTGGGGTCTGAGGCAGAGAGAGGAAGGGTACCTCTGAGAATTGACAGTGTGATCCATTCACAGTATCCCCCCCCCCCTCAGGAATTCACAGGATGGGTATGTTTCAGGAAGCAACTGTGATCTGGCCTTGAGAATTTCCACTGGCCTCCTTACAATTTAAAAGTAGCCCAGACCTGATATGGATAAGCAAATGCCTCTGCCCTCAAAGGGACTTGCATTTCAATGAACTTCAGTTTTTAAGGAGTGGAGAGTTGCAAAAAAAAAAAAAAAAGAAAAGAAAAGAAAGAATGGACAATATCCACTCCCCAGGAACCCCTAGTTTGCATTTACTCCAGGAGGCAATTGTGATCTGACCCTAAGAATTTCCAGGGGCTTCCCTTAAAATTTAAAAATGCCTAAGACTCCTCTGTATAAGCAAAGGCCCCCAGGCCCCCAAAGAGACTCAAATCTCAATGCAAGGTCCTTTTAAAGGAAAGGAGTACTTTGGCTGGTTTCCTGGCATTGTTAAAACAATCAAAACAACCACTCTGGACCTGCTGATAAGACCCTATAGAGCCCTCCAGAGCATCTTCAGCCTAGAAAAGTCTTTTCCTCTCCTCTCTTCTCCTCTCCTCTCCTCTCCACTCCCCCTCCTCCTCTTCTCCTCTCCTCTCTTCTCCTCTCTCCTCCCTTCCCCTCCCCTCCTCTCCTTTCCTTTCTTAGAAAAAACCTTGGCTACTGCCTGACACTATACATAAAATCAATTCCAATTGTACTGAAAATCTAAAAATAAAAGACAGAACAGCAAAGCTTGGAGAAGACAACGAGAGAACATCTTCATGATCATGGGGTTGGGGAAGATTTCTTACGACACAGAAAGCACTAACCATAGGGAAAGTGTTGGTACATTAACATTTTCTGATTAACATTTCTGTACTATGCACATACATATACAGAAACGAAGTACCACTCAGCCTTGTGTAATACAGGGCCTATCTCCTCCCCCTGTTCCTGAGGTCCTATAGCTCTGGCCGTTTGCAACGGATATAGGTTTACCTCTTCACAGTAAGCCCCGGACTTAGACAAAGTGCACTGGTCTTATCTGGGATATGCTATCACCAGACAGGCCCGCTATTTACTCTGGCTGCCTGTCCCCTGTGGCTTCCATGCAAATTCTTAATATTTTAAAATATTCTTTTAAGTTTATTCATTTATTTTGAGAGAGAGAGAAGACAGAGGCAGAGACAGAGCGCTCGCAGAGCCCAGTGCAGGGCTTGAACTCAGGGACCATGAGATCATGACCTGAGGGGAAATCAAGAGTCTGACGTTTAAGCAACCGAGCAACCCAAGTGCTCCCATGCGAATTCTAACTACTTTGGGAAACCCTTAAACTTTGCTTGGGGCTGAAGATACGTGTCTCCCAGTTTTGCTGAAAATGGAGTTGGTAGGGGGTCTCCATGCACCTCCCTGCTTTTGTGAGATCACCGGCAGAGTTGAAGCACTGTCTCTCACCACCATGTTCGTGTTTGTACTCGGTTTTAAGAGAGTGAATGTTGGATTTTATCAAATGCCTTATTAACACCTACTGATGTGATCAGGTAGTTTCCTCTGATTTGCCGAGTAATGACTTCTGTGAAAGGACTTCCTGATGTTGAACTGTCCTTGTAGTTATGGACTAGACCTTATTTGGTCATATATAATATCTTACTCTTTTGCTGTATTGCCCAAATCCAATTGCTTGTTTTTTCTTTAGAATGTTTGCACTTGTATTCAAAAGTGAGAGTTGTCCATAGGTTTTGTTCTAGACTCTCTTTAGTAGGTTTAGATATTAAGTTCGTTGTTGGCTTTGTGGGAGTGAATGTCAAGACTAAGTAATACAAGGGCACCTGGGTGGCTCAGATGGCTAAGCGTCCGACTCTCGATTTCACTTCAGGTCATGATCTCGTGGTTTCGTGGGATCAAGCCCCGAGTCAGGCTCTGTGCTGACCACTCGGAGCCTAGAGTCTGCTTTGGATTCTGTGTCTCCGGCTCTCTCTCTGCCCCTCCCCTTCTTGTGCTCTGTCTCTGCCTCTCTCAAAAATAAACATTAAAAAAGAGAGAGAAAGAGTCTGTTTCTTGGTTTGCCCCTCTCTCTCAAAAAAAAAAAAAGCATCTGACTTCAGCTCAGGTCATGATCTCACCGTTTGTGAGTTTGAGTCTCCCACTGAGTGAGCTCAAGCTCACCTCGGTGAGACTCGCTTCTCTGCCCCTAGTGAGATTCTCTCTCTCTCTCTTTCTGTCCCTCGCTCACTTGTGCCCTCTCTCTCTTTAAAAAAATACAAAAAAGGAAAGAATGCAGTCGAGTATCTTGCTGACTTTGAGGTGAGGAAGATTCCTGAAACCAGACATAAAAAGTATTAATTCCCCCGAACAGAAATTGATAGATTTAACTATATTAGAAGTGAAAACTTCTGTTTACCAAAGATTTAAAGAAAGTGAAAAGGCAAGCCACAGATTGCGAGAAACATTTGTAATACATGTAACTGGCAAGGGATTAGTATTCAGAATATGTAAATAATTCCTACAAATAAATAAGCAAAAGGAAAAAAATACAACTAGCAAAAGCCAAAGCCAGGCATAACACCGAACAGAAAACGCATATGGCCAAGAAACCACTGAAGAAAAGACTGACCTCAGCAGTAACCAGGGAAATGGAAGAGTAGTGAGAGACCATTTCCACCCACCCGCCTGGTGGAAACAGTTTGAAAATGCCAGGAGTTGACGAAGATATCGATTCCAAGGGATCTTTTATACCCCACTAGGAAGATAAATTGGTAGGGCCACTTTGGGAAACAATGAGCCCCCCCCACCAGTCAAATTGAACACATGCATACACACTCGTGCACACGTGTGCACTATTCCACTCGTGGGCACAGACAGGAGAAAACCTGGCTTATGTTGCCCTATGAGACGTGCACACAAATGTTCACACAACCCTTCAGGAAACGGGGAAATGAATTATGGGATATTACATGCCAGTAAAAACCTGAATGGACTACAGCTACAAACAACATCTTTTTAAAAAATTTTTGTTTAATGTTTATTTATTTTTGAGACACACACACACACACACACACACACACACACACACAGTGCGAGCGGGGAAGGAGCAGAGAGAGAGAGAGGGAGACACAGAATCCGAAGCAGGCTCCAGGCTCTGAGCTGACAGCACAGAGCCCAACATGGGGCTCAAATTCACAAGCCGTGAGATCATGACCTGAGTCAAAGTCGGACGTTTAACCAACTGAGCCACCCAGACGCCCCTAAAAAATTTCTTAAGGGGATACCTGGCCGGCGTAGTCAGTGGAGCAGGTGACTCTTGATCTCGGGGTTGTGAGTTCGAACCCCACATTGGGCATGGTGCCTAGTTTAAAAGAATAAATAAATAAATAAACAAATAATTGAAAAAATTTCTTTAAAAAAATAAAAACTAAGGATGGACAAAATGGGTGAAAGGGAGTAGGTGATACAGGCTTCCCATTATGAAATAAAGAAGGTGACAGGAATAAAAGGCACAGCATAGGGAATCAGTGGTATTGTAACAGCATTGTACGGTGACAGAAGGTAGTCACAATGGTGGTGGGCACAGCGTGACATCTAGACCTGTTGTACACCTGAAACTAACGTAACATTGTGTGTCAACTATGGTCAAAAAAATTTAAAAAACACGTAAACAAGGGGGAAGCAACTCAAATGCCCATTGACAGATAAATGGAAAGGCACATGTGGTCCATTCAGCCTTAAAATGACATAAAATTCTCAGGACACCTGGGTGGCTCTGTTGGTTAAGCGTCCAACTCTTGATCTCAGGGTTGTGAGTTCAAGTGACTGATGGGACATTTGCTTCTCGAGAAATAGTCTTTACCTGAGAGTGCGGCCTGAGGGCCTCCCACTGCAGAGAAGGGCATGGATTTGCAGAAATGAGAGGGAATTTTTCATTTTTTGATATGGGAGGAAATTTAAAAAAAAGATATGAAGTCTGATACATGTTACAACATGGGTGAGTCTTGAAAACATTATACTAATTGAAAGAAATCAGTTATAAACTGACAAGTATTATACAATTCCACCTAAATGAAATATCTAGAATGGGCAAATTCACAGAAACAGAAAATAGGTAAAAAATTACCAGGGTCTGGAGGAGGGGAATGGGGAGCCAGTGCCTAACGGAGATACAGTTTCTTTTTGGTGTGATTAAAATGTTTTGGAAATAATGGTTAGAGTTGCGCATTGGGAATGTAGTTAATGTGTCTGAATTATACTTAAAAATGGTAAAAATGGCAAATTTTGTGTTATATATATTCTATTGTAATTTTCCAAAGCAAGAGAATGATGAAATCTTTTTTTCAGTAGGTTCCACACCTAGCATGGAGCCCAATGTGGGGCCTGAGACCCTGAGGTGAAGACCTGAACTGAGATCAAGAGTTGGATGCTTAACCCACTGAGCCACCAAGACGCCCTGAGAATGATAAGTCTTAACGCAGGCTATTGGCCACTATAGGGTCATGATGGTACATGTAAGTTACTGGTAGTGGTCCTGTGCCAGGGTCAGGTGGTAGCTTCGTGGGTGTTAATGAGTTTATTTTTAAAATAAAATGTGGGGTGTTTGCTGGCTCTGTCGGTGGAGTGTGTGACTCTTGATCTCAGGGTTGTAAGTTCGAGATCCACGTTGGATACAGAGATTTTTTTTAATGTTTTATTTTATTTTTGAGAGACAGAGACAGCATGAGTGGGAGAGGAGCAGAGAGAGAGGGAGACAAAGAATCCAAAGCAGGTTCCAGGCCCCGAGCTGTCAGCACAGAGCCCGATGTGGGGCTCGAACCTACAAACTGTGAGATCATGACCTGAGCCGAAGTTGGATGTGTAACCGACTGAGCCACCCAGGTGCCCCGAGATTAGTTTTAAATGATCTCTAAAAAGGGGGGCTCCTGGGTGGCTCAGTCAATTAAGTGCCTGATTCTTGATTTTGGCTCAGGTCATGATCTCATGGTTTGTGAGATCAAGCCCTGTGTGGGGCTCTGTGCTGACTGTGCAGAGTCTGCTTGGGATTCTCTCTCTCCTTCTTTCTCTACCCTGTCCCTGCTCACACTCTCTCTCAAAATAAATAAAATACACTTTAAAAAAAGTTAAAAATCTTAGGCAAACCATAAGAGACTCTTAAATACAGAGAACAAACTGAGGGTTGATGGGGGGCAGGGGGGAGAGGGGAAAGTGGGTGATGGGCATTAAGGAGGGCACTTGTTGGGATGAGCAGTGGGTGTTGTATGGAAGCCAATTTGACAATAAATTATATACAAAATTTTTAAACCTTAAATCTTTTTTTAAGTTTATTTATTTATTTTGAGAGAGTGAGCACAAGCACGTGAGGAGCAGAGAGAAGAGAAACAGAATCCCAATCAAGCTCTGCACCATCAGTGTAGAGCCCGATGCAGGGCTTGAACACACGAATCATGAGATCATGACCTGTGCCAAGGTTAAGAGTCAGACGCTTAACTGACTGAGCCACCCAGGCACCCCTTAAAAAAAATCTTAGAAAAAAATAAACAAAATGAAAGTGGGTCTTAAGTGGACAAATTTTATGGATAGTGAGTAATCAGATTCTGTGCATCTGGATAAAAAAAAAAAAAAACTAGAAAGGGGCAGCGACTGGATGGCTCAGTCGGTTGAGTCTGACTCTTGATTTTAGCTCAGGTCATGATCCCAGGATCGTGGGATCTGCATTGGGCTCCACACTGAGCCAGGAGCCTGCTTAGGATTCTCAGTCGGTTGAGCGTCTGACTTTGGCTGAGGTCGTGATCTCTCAGTTCCTGAGTTCGAGCCCTGTGTCGGGCTCTGTGCTGACAGCTCAGAGCCTGAATCCTGCTTCAGATGGTGTGTCTCCCTCTCTCTGTCCCTTCCCCACTCATGCTCTGTCTCTCTCTGTCTCTCAAGGATGAATAAACGTTAAAAAAAAAACTGAAGAGAAGCTGGACAGAGTTTCTGGGCTGGGGTCTGGCCTCAGCTTCCCTGGGAGTTCCTTTCTGGGGAAGCCAGTGGGCAAGGTCATTAGTGACTACTGGGAAACAGGGTTCCCCAGATGGGCATCTGGCAGGGCTGGGCTGGGGACCAGGAACCATATCCAGTGAAAAAATAAAAGAGTAAGCTCCTGACCTCTTTGCAACTACCAAGGGTGGCTTGAAGTGGAACCCTTCTACAAGGTGATATGGTGTCTTCAGGAGATCCAAGCTTCAGGGCATGGAGGGATAGCAGCAGAGTCATGACAGGACCAGTCCAGATAAAAGCTTGGGTGAAGCTCGCCCTGGCATTTGGTCTTCAGGCCAAAGAATGTTACAACAGCCATGACAATCATGGTGGAGACAGCCCTCCAGCTATGCGGGGGTGTCCTTCTACTCTCCTCCTCGTTGTTGAGCTCAGATCAAAGTAGCTATCCCTGAATCAATTGACTGTGTCTGATCTTTCTTCCCCCACACTCTCAGAGGGCTTCGTATTTGTTAGGATCTTTCTTTCTTTCTTTCTTTCTTTCTTTCTTTCTTTCTTTCAGGGAGAGGGTGCAAGTGAGCAAGGGGGAGAGAGAGGGGGGGAGAGAGAGAGAGAGAGAGAGAGAGAGAGAGAGAGAGAGAGATTTGGGGCTTATCTGAAGTGGGGCTTGTGTTCATCTGATGCAGGGCTCAAGCTCACCCCATGCGGGACTCAAACTCACAAACCGTGAGATCATGACCTGAGCCAAAGTCAGATGCTTAACTGACTGAGTCACCCAGGAGTCCTCATTGAAGTGGTTTTATTTTATTTTATGTACAACGAGTTAGCAGTAAGGTAGGCATCTTGGATCTGTGCAGTTAAGGTAGGTCTCTTGGATGACCCATTCAAGGAAGTTCACTAAATCCAACTTAATGAAGCCTGGGTCTTTCAAGCACTGATGGAAACACCGGCGGCACACATTAAGGCCGGGTTTCCGGATCAGACTGTGGTGGTTTAAGCAGATTCAGCAAGAACTGAGAACCCTGGCCAAATTTCCTCCAGTGGCTCCAGTAGAGCTGCTGGTGACCCATTTTGTTCTCTCGGACTCAACGAGGCAAAAGGCTGTTAGGATTTTCTGATGGCAAAAGGAAACCGCCACTAACTCCAACAAGGAAAGGGATGTATTTGGCATGATGCTGAGTAGATCACTGAATTGGTGGAATGTCTGCTCAAGCAGGTCTTGGGACACACAGGCATGACCTGTTTTGAGTGGGGCGCAGAGCAAACTGCTGTGCCATTACAGCCAGAAGACACAGCCAACCTAAAGGCTCGAGAGGATCTGTCCATGGTAGATAATAATAATGCTGTGAAGAGTCTGGGAAACCTCAGTGGAAGGATCCGAGCACAGACCCATAAAGGTCTGGAGCAAGGCCCTATGTTCTGTGGCAGAGGTACTTACTCTTCAAAAAGCAGCTATTGGGCGCCTGGGTGGCTCAGTCCGTTAAGCGTCAGACTTCTGCTCGGGTCATGATCTCGAGGTTCGTGAGCTCAAGCCCCGCACTGGGCTCTGCGCTGTCAGCCCAATCTGGTTTGGATCTTCTGTCTCCCTCTCTCTCTGCCCCTCTCCTGCTTGTTCTGTCTCTCTCAAAAGTAAATCAACCTTAACAATAAAGCAGCTGCCATCATGTTACTGGGCCACGATACAGACTTAGAAGCTGACCGTGGGGGAGGGGGGTTGGTGCCTGGGTGGCTCAGTGGGTTAAGTGTCTGAGTCTTGATTTCAACTCAGGTCATGATCTCACAATTGGTGAGATGGAGGCTCACGTCGGGCTCTGTGCTGACTTGGGATTCTCTCTCTCTCTCTCTCTGTGCGTGCTCTGTCTCAAAACAAATCAATAAGCGCTAAAAAAAAAAAAAAAAAGAAGCTGGCCATGGGCCATCAAGTACCTATGTGACTGAGGCCGTCCATCATGAGCTAAGTAAGTACTGGCAGACCCACTGCCACTGCAGAGGTTTCCAAGACCCCCTCCATGGGCCGGATTAATTTGGTGGAGCAGCTCACAGGACTCAGAGAAACTTACTAGATCACCAGTTTATTATAACCGTATATAACTCAGGGGTAGCCCGATTGAAGAGATATGTAAGGCAAGGTATGAGGGCAAGGCACAGAGCTTCTGTGTTCTCTTGAAGCATGTCACTCTCCCATACCTCCAACCCAGGTCTCCAAACCCTGTTCCTTTTTTCTCCCTTTTGGGTTTCAAAGGAGGCTTCATTACAAAGGCGTGATTGATTAAATCATTGGCCAGTGGCCACTGATTCAATCTCCAGCCCCTCTTCCCTCTGTGGAGGTTGGGGAAGGAGGAAGGAAAGTTCCAACCCTCTAATTATTCAGTTGGGTCTCCTGGCAACCAGCCCCATCCTTAGGTGCTGTACAAAAGTCACCGCATTCACAAAACAAAAGACACCTTTATGACTCTCATCACAGGAAATTCCAAGAGTTTTAGGAGCTCTGAGCCAAAAACAGGGACAAAGACCAAACATATATAATTTTCATCATAAATCACAATGTTACAGTAAGAGGGCAGAAGCTTTGGAGAAGAGGTGGAGATACCTAATGTACCTAGGGGAGTGCACGGGAAGGGTACGTGGATTCCTGTGTCTCTGCCAATGACCCCTGGCAGAGCAGGAAACTCAAACTGAGCCACCAGGCGGATAGAAGGAACCCTGTGGTGGTCAGCTAGCTTCTCTCCATGGTGCAATGGATCCATGAAGGCAATGGCTGTGGTGGAAGGGCTGGAGGTTCTGCGTGGGCCTAGAAGGAAGGGTTCTCTCTCAGCAAGGTTGATCTCAATACTGCCATCATTGAATGCCCAATCCACCAGCAAGCAGAGATCAATGTGGAGCTCTTGGTGTGATGTCATTTCTTAAGGGGACCAGCCAGCCGTTTGGTAGCAGAAAGGTTATATCGGCTTCCTCTCACCCTGATGGGGGGGGGGGGAGTAATTAGTCCAACTTTGGATTTGGATTTGCCTTCCCTATGCACAGTGTCTCTGCTAGCAATCCCTCTGAGGGCTTACACACACCTGATCTATTGACACGGTATGCCACAGAACAATACTTCAGAGCAAGGGTGTCTTTTTCCAAGAAACGAGGTATGGCAAAAAGCACACATGCATGGGAGCCACTGCCCTGCCTCACACTGCATCACCCAGAAACACCCAGAGCCCATTGAAGGTGCAGCAAAGATGCTGGCTCAGGGCAAACATCCTGTGGTGCTGGGGAACCTTACTCCATAATGCGACAAATGCAATGAGTCAATAGTCAATACAAGGTGCTGCGAACCAAGGAATGGGAATAAGATTGCTGCTCTCCCCATCATCATTCCCAGTGACCCAGTCTATGCAGGCACTTGGGTGGCTCAGTCATTTAAGCATCGGACTTTGGCTCAGGTCGTGATCTCATGGTTTGTTAGTTCGAGCCCTACATGGGGCTCTCTGCTGTCAGCGGAGAGCCTACTTGGGCTCTGTTTCCCTCTCTCTGCCCTTCCCCTTCCCCTGGTCGTGTCCTCAGGTGTGCGCGCGCTTTCTCTCAAAAAGAAATAAACACATTAAAAAGAAAGAGCAGTCTATGCTGTCCTTGAATGTGGACTTCGCTATGTGTGGTGGGTAGAATTCTGTCCTCCAAAAAGTTCAAGCCCCCCTCCCTGGTACCTGTGAATATGACCTTATTTGGAATTCAGGCCCTTGTAAATGTAATCAAGCTAATAAGAGGTCATGCTGGAGTAGGGTGAGCCCTAAATCCAATGACCAGTGTCCTTATAAGAAAAGAGAAGGTTGGACACAGATACAGAGGAGACACAAGGAGAAGAAGGCCAGGAGAAGACAGATGCAAAACTCTGGAGCAGACCCACCGTTCGATTCCTATCCTCTTGCCCAGGAGTCAGGGAGGAAGAAGGGGCCTTTCCCAACCGCCGCCGTCTAATTAAACCGCCCAGTGTGGTTAATGATTCCGTCACTTGCCAACGCCTGGAAATGAAGCGTGCAGCAATTTAATCAAGTGATCTTCTGCAGCTGGGGGGGGGGGGGGGGGGGGGCTTGGGC
>NW_026058231.1:0-50511 GCF_023721935.1 Panthera uncia | reverse complement strand
AGAGAGAGAGAGAGAGGCAGAGAGAGAGAGAGAGGCAGAGAGAGAGAATCCCAAGCAGGCTCCACCACAGAGCCAAACGCAGGGCTCAAACCCACCTCCCACGAGATCACGACCTGAGCCAAAAATCAAGGGTCAGACCCTTAACTGAGCCATCCAGGTGCCCCGATGTACTGTAGTTTTAAAATGATTTCTTCCAGCTAAGTAATTTTAAAACTAGTGCATTTCTGTCTTCATATTATAAACAGTCATTTAAAATCTCAAGTCTGTTATTTTCCCAGTATAATACGTGTCCTAAACTTCTAAGAAGTGTTTCTAAAATATACGTATTATATATAGTGCCTCTTTACCTTGTCAATGGCTACAGTCATCTAGAAACAAGTTTCAGTTTGCAAAAGATAAAATTGGCAACAAGACAGATATTTAGAAACCTGATACTGTATGCTCTATTTAGACCTTCATGAGGATATTGTACAAAGCCCTGCCTCGAACTGTGTAGAACTTTCTATAAATGATTCACTTCTAAATTAGCTGCCCTGGGTCAGCAGTGGCAAGTCTTAAATAAAAGGTGAATCATCCTTTGTACTCTTCCTTCTTCAGTACAACCACTTTTTCAGTGATCAAAATAATGGGACAAAAATAATTTTATCCAAAAAAAGAAAAGCAGACTTATAGTTGTTAATCTACCAAATGACTTCCCACAGTGACCAAAAGAACATTCTTTTGCTAATGAAAGCTAACCAAAGCAACTATGTATCCAAGAAACTGTGTATCCATATCCACCTATGTATCCAAAGCAATTCTCGAAAGATAAGGTTAAAAAGATAGGGATAGATTTTAGTCTTGCCTTTGTGGACATTACAGAAACACTAAACCAAGTAAGATAAATCAAATGTGTATGGCTATATATATCATCCTCTTCCACAATATTCTTCCAGTCAGAACTTTATCCTGGTCTAATAATGCTGCAAGGTCATGTGCCAAATTTAAAGACATCATAAATCACTGCTGTTCCCCTGGTCAGGTGCTGTCTCAAATTTTCCAGCTTTCTAAACCTACTTATCTCCTTAAAAAAACTCCTCTTGAAACTTAAAATGGAAAATATAAAAGGGCAAAGAGACTATAATAAGGAGACATTTTGTATCTAAGAACAGTGTAGTAGGGTGGGTTTGTGAAGTATTATAAATTCTAAGAAAAAGATTCATGATTAAACTTTCCAGCTTAACAAATACAAATTTATAAAATATGGCCATTATATCCCCAAAAGGTCCCTAATCAAAATCTTAAAACACGTTTGGCAAAATGCTCATGGAGCACTGTGTTCATATTAGCCCAGGTAGCAGACTTACAACCCTTATAATGAAAGGTCTGTAAGCATATGGTATTTAAAAATCACCCAAAGGTGTTGGGGGGCGGGGGGGGGGGAGCGGCGTGGCTTGCTCAGTTGGTACAGCATGTGACTCTTGGTCTCAGGGTTGTCAATTTGAGGCCCCTGTTGGGTGTAGAGATTAGTTTTTAAAAAAAAATTTTTTTAAAGTAAACACCCAAGTGAATCATGGAGAATTGGAAAGCAAACATGGTGAGCCACTCAGGGGTCTATTCCTTACTACTATTTCCTAGGACAGAATTTCTGAAAGAGATGAACACTTTATGGGAAAAGTGGGCCATCTGAAGCACTATAAACATCTTCAGAGAAAAAGATTGAAAGGGATTTTTAATTTAGACTAGGACACCTGAAAAGACATTAGGAAAAGTACAAAGCAACAGGGGGGGAGGTGACAGAGGAAAATGTACTAGAGTGTTCCCTAGATGGAAGGATTGGGGGAAGACAAACCCACTGATCACCTTAGATAATTGTTCACTAGCAAGTTTAGAAGCACTGGGGGAAAAACAAAACAAAACCACACCTATAGATAGAGTCAGTGTGACACAAGTAAGGGGAGCCCTCAATCTGGAGTGTGTGTGTGAAGATTCTTCTAAACTCAGGTTGCTCAATTCTGAACCATCTCCCACCCCAGGGATAGAGAACCCCAAGAACAGAGACTGGGATGAGGTAGAAAGGAGCTGCCAAGAATAGAATTATGTCACAGGCTCAGACACTTAGGCACAGCCCTGGCTGCAAGACTCTCCCCTTTGCTCAGAGCCGTTTATTACTAGCTCCTGCTCCCTGCTCTAAGCAGCTTCTTCCCACCCTCAGCTTGCCAACATTACTGACATTCCTGACTATAAAACTCCTGGGACTGGAGCAGGCAGAAGACTTAAAGAAGGGAGAAGAACCCAGCAATGTCAGAATGCTTCCCAAAGAAGTTGGCAGGCTACCACAGGGTTCCACCTTCAACTCCCAGAAATGTGTCACCAAGCAGGAGCCAGGACGAGGAGTACCAGTGTCTCCTGGCTCCAGGTCTGGTGCTGACGCTGCGCCCTCACTATCTGCTTCTATTTTTACAACCACGCTATGCTCTTCCCACCCCCTTCCCTAGTGCTTATAATTTCACAGACTTCCTTAATGCCCAGGAAACTGGTTTATATATGGTGTTTCATTACCAAACATATGAAACTTTCTGATATTTTTCTTCTTTCTCCTTTTCTAGTAAGCATTTTGGTTATAATTAGGTGGATTCCAGGTCCCAGAGTTTGTTTTTGTTTTTGTTTTTAACTAGGTTCCACACCCAATATGGGGCTTGAATTCAAGACCTTGTGATCAAGAGTCTCATGCTCTACCAACTGAGCCACCCAGACACCCCTCCCTACCCAGCCCCCTCCCAGAATAATTCTTAATACCATCCTTCTCACTCTCTGAAGTGTCTGGGTTTGAAATACAAATTGTATGGCCATCTAGTTATAATACATCTATTAAGCTGATCAAATAAGCATATTGCCATTTCAGAATGGTAGGACTAAAGACAGCATGGGATAAAAGGAAACACATAGATTTGGATGTTGAAAAACAGTGGTAGAGTTCTTCCTTTATCCTTTAGCATCTAAGTAATCTTCCCCAGAAGATTCTTGGAAGGAAATATCAGTGTGTAGAACTTGAGCACAATTAAAACCATAGGAGACTTGGGAGAGAGCACACAGGAGAGGGCAAAAGGATAATCTTAATCTTCAGCTGAATGTGGAGGCTGACACTGGTCTCAATTCCACAATGAAAAGATCATGACCTTTTTTGAGATGAGCACTGGCTGTTGTATGTAAACGATGGATCACAGGAATCTACCCCCTGAAACCAAGAGCACACTGTATACACTGTATGTTAGCTAACTTGACAATTAAAAAAAAAAAAAGTCAGATGCTTAATCGACTGAGCCACCCAGGTGCACCCATTGAGCCTGCTTAAGATTCTCTCCCTCCCTCCTCTAAATTTTTTTAATTTTTAAATTTAAACAAAAATGGGGCACCTGGGTGGCTCAGTCGGTTGAGCGTCCAGCTTCGGCTCAGGTCATGATCTCAAAGTCCATGAGTTCGAGTCCCAGGTCGAGCTCTGTGCTGACAGCTCAGAGCCTGGAGCCTGCTTCGGATTCTGTGTCTCCCTCTCTCTCTGCCCCTCCCCCACTCATGCAGTCTCAGAAACAAATAAACATTAAGAAAAATTTAAAAAATTTAAACAAAAGATCCTAGGAGACTTAACGGGATTTAATGTGCACCTACTCTATTCCTTAAGAAATATGCATTTTTAAAGTGTGTATAGGTAGAAAATATTGAATTTTTATTTCAGGATAGTCAACATGGTGTTATTTTGGGCCTGATAAGGCTAGGAACCACTTGCGTAAAGGAAGAGGCCTGGACTTTGACTCAAATTTATCTGGGCCCAAAGACATCGCTTTAGACTGAATGACTTGAATAATTTACTTTCGCTCTGAGCTCTAGTTGCTTCATCTACAGGTGGTAGCCCTTTCTAGGGCTTTGGGTAGAAACCCACCATTTCAGATAGGATAGCATGGGTTAAGTGGTAAGGATAGGTATTCAACAATTCCCTTCTTGGGGAGCCTGGGGGCCTCAGTTCGTTGAGCATCCAGCTCTTGGTCTCAGCTCAGGTTATGATCTCACAGATCGGGAGGTCAAGCCCTGCACTTGCAGATAGTGCAGAGCCTGCTTTGAATTTTTGCTCTCTCCTTGTCTCCACACCCCTGCCTCAAAAAATCACCTTTTTAAAGAATTCCTTTCTTCCTAGTTCTTAAGATAGGTTTCCCTTTCCCCACTCACCTTTACATAAAGGCAGGAAGATTAAGATAGGAAGGAGAAAGTATAAAGAATATAGAAGAAAAGGAGTAAAAGGGATCATGACCATCACCTAATACCTAATCACACCCAGTACATGCTGCTAGTATCAAATGTGAAAAGCTTCAAGAGGTTAAATTAAGATTCTGGCCCTGGAACATGAAGGACCTAGTGTTAATGCCAAGCACAGAAACCACTATTATATTAATGCACTATGTAGATATGTGAGTGGTTTTAAGAACGGACATAGAATTATCATTTCCTCAAATTTGTTACTGTTATATCCTGTTAAGGCCACGTAAAATTAACACTGCAATTTAAGAACCTGTGACTTTTACAGATGGAGAGGATCTACAGGATCATCCTGGATTTTAGCCATTAAAACAAAACAAAAAAAAAAAGTTGAGGGGTGACTGGCTGGTTCAGTCAGAGCATGCAACTCTTGATCTCAGGGGTCAGCAGTTCAAGCCCCATGTTGGGGGTAGAGTTTACTTAATAGTAAAAAAACAAAAGAAACAAAGAAAAAAGAAAGTTAAAACTATTCTCCTACATAGGCTTTATCTCCAGGGAGTTTTTTGTTTGGTTTTGTTTGGTTTTTAAAGAATAGAAAACAACACTTTCTAAATGCTTGAGTTCTTGAGCCTCTTAACCAGTACTTACAGATTGGTCATACGTTTCTACTTTTAAGTAGGCTCCACACCCAGCATGGAGCCCAGCAAGGGCTTACAGACTTGAGTAGAGATCAAGAGTCAGATGCTTAACCCACTGAATCACCCAGGCGCCCTGATGGTCATAGATTTCTAAAAACAAATATTCTATATCACAGACAAGGTCAAAGGTCCCTTCTTGCTTTTCACTTATCTATAGTAGCCACAAAACCTCCCTGCTGTTACTCATGCCCAAGCTTCAACTTCCTAGTCTGCATTTTAAGCACCAAACCTCAGAATACTCAGCATACCCATAACAGCAGGGCTGGGGTTTCTAAGATGAGTAAGGAAAGCCAACTTTTAGATCCCAACCCAGAAAAGCAGTGACAGTCATCCACCCTCAGTCAGCCAACCTCTGTTGTCTATTTCAGCAAGTATTTAGCCCAAAGGTATCTGCTAGTCACTTCAATCTTAAGTAGTTTCAAGGAACATCTTTTGTCACCTCAGGTGATGGGCATTTCTAAGGAGACATAGGCAAGCAAAGAAAGCACAGGAAACCTTTTCAGAAGGCACAGACTTCTTAGAAGTTATTTTAAATTGGCTTATCACCATTAAAGACACAGTATCAGCTCTCCCAGCATGAAGGACACCCTCTGGGACACTGTAAAAACCCCACTGACTGTCATTGACAGGCCTCAGAATCTCCTGAGGTCTACGCCCTTGCTTCTGCTACTACCAGCTGTACAGAACAGATATATAGTGTTTAAAAGAAAAGTGAAAGAAGTTTATAGTCACAGATATGCACGTATTTTCACACATACAGACTTGTAAATTCAGAGAGTATTTTTCTAGAAGGATGGCCAAGAAAGTGGCCACAACAGATGCTTCTGGCGAAGACAAGGGAACTGTGGTTCTGGGTGACCCACTTTTTTCTTCTAGTTTTTATTTTGTGATATATTATTATTTTTCAATTAAAACCTGGTTTCATAGAACATCATTTACTCTGTAGCTCCACTATGGACTTCTGCTACACAGAGAATAATTTCCGCTAGTAGATTCAGTAAATGAATGAAACAAAATTAAGAGACACCACTTTCCTTAACTTATGGATACCCTTAACTGAGAGCCAACAAGTGGACGGGAAGAGGAGGACCTGAGAGGTAGGATGGAACTACTAACACCAGGAGGAAGAAACTAGACACATTGGATTAAGAATCGATTGCATGAATTAGTTACAACTATCCTGCTTATATCCAGTTTTGAGGCAACAAAAGAACTTGTGTGGCATAACCATCCCCGATGTCCAAGCAATATATTTGATGTCAGAAAAGCAGAAAAACATACCCTAACTTCTAAAATTTTATTTCAAGTTTATATTACTGCACCTTACTGAATCATACATGGAATTGTTTTCCAAAACAGTTCAAAACACTTCATTTTTAATTTATCTGATTGACAGGGAGCACTGTCAGCATTTCGGTCTTATACTTTCTATCCAGAACTTAATAAGAAGGAAATGATCTCTAAATGATCTTTTTTTATAAGAACTACCAGTAAACCAAAAAAATTGTGAGAAGTTATTTTTTTAATGTTTATTTTTGAGAGAGACACAGAGTGCAAGCAGGGGAGGGGCAGAGAGAGAGAGGGACACACAGAATCTGAATGAAGCAGGCTCCAGGCTCTGAGCTGTCAGCACAGAGCCCAATACGGGGCTCAAACCCCACCCCCGTGAGGTCTTGACCTGAGCCAAAGTCAGATGCTTAACTGGCTGAGCCACCCAGGCACCCCTCTGAGTGATCATTTAAATACACTAGGGTCTCTACAATTTCAAGGATTTCTTTAGTCCATCCACTTGCAAAGCAGAGAGAACTTTTGCTGTTTTGTTTAGCATTTTAGAAATTAAAAAAAAACTCCTCTGGTTTGAAGTCTTATTCAGTTTCATTACTATAACTTTCCTCTGTAGCTATAGCTTTGCATTTGTGGAATCAAAATTACATGCTAGGTATATACGCTGAGCAGTAAACGTACACATGGCTCAATACTTCAGAGCTCTGCCATAGCTTTCCCAGCCATATCCCAACTCACCTCTCTTTGATCTCTGCCTACCATATCCCCACCAGCATATCTTGTACTACTGGTAACATTCTTCATTTTCCACCTTGTATTATCAACATATGATACTTATCTCTTCATTTGCCTTGTTACCACCACACCTATATATTGTAAGCGCCAGGAGACAGGCACTTAGTAACCTCTGTATTTTAATGCTTTGTGGATTCAATTAAAAATAAATGTTACCTTTATGTACAAACTCTGGAGAAACATTCAGGCTGAAAAATACTTTGGATCTCATTTAACCCAGTGGTTTCCAAACATCTATCAATAATAGATGACAGGCCAGGGATATAAGGGAAAGGTAAAATTCACAATATGCAGGCCCTAGCCCAAATCTACAGAAGTGGGGCCCAGAATCTCTGGTTGTTTTAAAGGTCTCCAGGTGATTCTGAGGTGCACCAGGCTTGGGAATCACTGGTCTCGTCTACCAAACACATATTACATATGGAGAAACTGAAGCCCAAGGAGATCGAAGACTTGCCCAAAGTTGAATAGCAAAGTAAACAGAAGAGCAAGAACATCAGCAGAGGACAATGATGAAATGGAAACCACCTGGCAGAGTTCAGAATGAAATAAAAGATAAGCATTAACTAGATCATCATCCTAGACCATCTTTCTATCACTGAATGTAGCAACTGCTGAATAGCTTTTTTAAAACTATGGGCTTTTTTTTAAATAATTTTTTTAAGTATGTACCTCAGAATATTGGCCTAAGGAGTACTAGGCAGGAAAAAAAAAAAAGGGGGGGGGGGGGTAAGTTCCACAGTCAAGTAAACATAGGGAATGAGAAACACCAAGCTTTTTAAATGTTTAGTGGACTTCTTAGAGCCTTTAATATATAATTATGAGCATACAAAACACATCTCCTCCAAAGTTATCCGACAACTGAAGACCCTTTCTATATAGTATTTCAAGAGATTAGTATTCCTTGGAACACATTTTAAGGAAATTCTAGCTTAACCAGAAACTAAGTTTCTAATCTTCGAATTGAACTGGAGGAAGGGGCTAAATATTTTTTACCTTTATGTTCCCAACATCAAATACAATACTGGACTCATAGTGAGCACTCAGATAAATGGACTCCTTCAGCAAAAATTGGTTAAAAGTAATCAGGCACAGGTTTATTTGGTGGGTAAACAAGTTAAAAAGTTGGATTACAATAAGTCTCACCCAACTCCAGAATTATAAAACATTTAATACCTGGCATTGACCTAGATGTTTACATAAATTATTTCATTTATACTTAAGTCTTTTATGGTAGCTCCTAGCAACACTATTTTACAGGTGAACAGAAACCGAGCAGCCACTAACTTGCCCAAAGTCTCAAAGAAGTGGCACTCCCAAACACTGAGCTATATTGTCATTCAATGCTTCTAGACAGGGGCAAGGAGGGGGTGGGGGCAGAGTTTAAGGATAGGCACAGAGGAGTTAAGCAGGACAACCTCACAGAGGGTTATCCAGAAAAAAGTATATACATGCTTATGCTAGCAAAGCTTAAGAAAAAGGTCCCTTTTTCTTAAAATGCAAGAAATATGAATGGTTAAAAAAAAAAAAACAAAACACTTTATAAAAGCTCAGAATAGGCCAACAAATGCCCAGTCTGGCTGGTGTTGGTCACTGACTCAAGAAGTATCCACCTAAGGGGTGCCCAAGCGGCTCAGTCGGTTAAGTGACCAACTCATGGTTTCAGCTCAGGTCATGATCTCACTGTTCAGGAGTTCGAGCCCCATGTTGGGCTCTGCATCTGGCAGCATGAAGCTTGCTTGGGAGCTTAAGTCAGACTCTTAACCCACTGAGCCACCCAGGAGCCTCTATATTTAAAAATTCTTAAATGGTATTTAAAAAATATTGGCACCCGGGTGGCTCAGCCGGTTGAGCGTCCGGCTTCGGCTCGGGTCATGACCTCACGGCTCAGTGAGTTCGAGCACCACGTCGCGCTCTGTGCCGACGACTCAGAGCCTGGAGCCTGCTTCGGATTCTGTGTCTCCCTCCCTATCTGCCCCTAACTCACTCGTATTCTCTCTCTCAAAAACAAATAAACATTAAAAAAATGCTTTTTTAAATATTGGCAAGTGTTGATAATTGTTGAAGCTGGACACCTGGGAGGTATTATACTATTTTCTTCCACATGTATTTAAATATTCCATAATAAAAAGTTAAAAATGAAAAAAATTACTGCATACTAACTGCTAGTCCCTGCCTAGAGCAGTTCTCAAATTTATGGCAAAGACAGGCAGTAAATCAAGTTATTCAGTTTGTAAGATTTCTGGAAGCTAAGAAAAGAGGCAAGGAACCTTGAGGTGGGCATGGGGATTGGGGCGGGGGGGGGGGGGGAGCTCTGGGTATGGACTTCTAAGTAAAAGTGCTTTAATTAATTAAACAAGGAAGCTTTTAGACTGAGGTTGTTCTAATACCTCGGCAGCCTATGTAAGCAAACCAAAATCTACACCTGCAAATGCCTCAAGAATACAAAACCTAGAGACAACCAATCACAAACCACCAACCAGGCTTTCCTAAACAATGCAAAAGAATTGTGCTTTGCTTCCACATCTCTTCTGTAAAAACCCTGCCCCTTGGGGCGCCTGGGTGGCTCAGTCGGTTAAGCGTCCGACTTCGGCTCAGGTCATGATCTCACAGTTCGTAAGTTCGAGCCCCGCATCGGGCTCTGGGCTGATGGCTCAGAGCCTGGAGCCTGCTTCCGATTCTGTGTCTCCCTCTCTCTCTGCCCCTCCCCCGTTCATGCTCTGTCTCTCTCTGTCCCAAAAATAAATAAAAAACATTAAAAAAAATTAAAAAAAAAAAAAAAAAACCCTGCCCCTCACTCCCTACACTCCTAGGAGTGTAGAACACTCCTAATCACTTCTGTTTTGGCACTGCTCAATTCCAGTCGATTTTGCTCAAGTAAACTCTTAGGATTTTTAATATGCTTCAATTCATCTATTAACACAGTTAATAGAGAAAGACAAGGGGAAAGATTCCCAGGGAAAGGGAAGAACAATGCATAAAAGTCATAGGGAACTGAAAATATTCTCACATTTTGGACAGGCCATGGAAGAGATCTACCATTCCCTTAATTAAGGAAGTCTTCAAAATACCGATCATGCCCACAATGCACTCCACTGGGACTCCTTAACCACTGTTCACCTGCCTTTGTACACATGCCCTACAGGCTGGACCAGAGAGAGCCCCTGATCCACAGGTTCATGGGTCCTGTCCCACCTGTTCTGTACCCAGACTTGCCAACACAGAGACTCACTCTCAGGGAAGTCAATTTTGAGACAGAATGGGGCACAGAAAGTAGACAGGTAACAAAACAAGACAGAGATGAGGCAATAAGAACCTTAAAGGCACAGAAATCAAAAGGCTGAAAGGCATTAACCAGTCAAGACAAGAAAGCGGGGGTGGAGGGAGGAAGAGATTGATTGATTGAAATGGAAGGTCAAGGACAGACTTGTTCTTGGTTCTCCAAGTCTAAAGCTACTGCTTTCACCTGGACAGCATGAATGATTGTACAGTTGTCCATGGAACCTGAATGTCCAGCTGCAGAGGCTATCCTGAGCTTCTTTACCTCCCTATACATCCTCATATAAACAAACCCACACATGCAAGTTGCCTAAGATAATCCAAGTGTCTCCATCTCCTGCTATCTGCAAGAGCCTTTCATGTCTACTCAGGATGGTTGGAGTGGTGGGAAGGAGTGAGGGAAGGCAAACGGACCAGCCGTTAGCCTCTGAAGTGGCAGGGGAGGAGTGTGATTGGCCACTGCCCAGGGATTCAGACTTTAGGATTATCCACATGCCACCCTCAGGGGATTTCCAGCACAGAAATCAACAGTTTTATTCATTTCTAACCCTCCTGACAGCAATGAGGTCTATAAGGCAGCTGATTAGATTCTCCCACTTCTCAAAGTCTTTTGAGTTTTTTGTAAAAATAAATAAATGAAGCTGATGTTCATGAGGGATAGTAAGCATATATATTGATTGTAATATATTTAGAACTTATCAGACGGTACTATGCAATTCCAGAAAATACCATCATATTCAACTTACAAAATATGTATAAGGAAAACATAGCAAATGAATGGTAAATTGGGTTTCTACTTTATAAAACACAAGTCAAAGATCATTCCTCTGCTGAAAAACATTTGAGTTCTTTTTACTGCTCACATAACAAAATCCATACAGCTTCAAGGATGTTTGTAGTCTCATCATCTACATCTTCAGCTCCTACTGTATCTACCATTTACTTATCAGACTTTCATGGAGCAGCTAAACTATCTAGCTACCCTAGGGACAATATTAAAAAAAAAAAAAAAAAGTCCCAGCCCCTCCTCCCACCTCCCCACCACTGCTGCCCTGGAAGACAGGAGTAACTAAATTCAATTCAGTGTGTCAACGTGATGTTAAAATCATGCAATAGTGGGTATGATACCTAATCTAGACTGACAAATTCACAAGGAAGGCTTCTTGGAGGAGGTCACAGTTGAGATCGGAGAGGTGAATGGGAGTGATCAGAAATGAGAACAGCACAAGAAAAAGCACAGAGAAATGATCAGTTAAGTATTCTGGAATATAGAGGGGATGGTTAGAAGAGATTGGAGCAGGAAGCACAGGACAAGACTTAAGAGGGAGGCCGGAATGGAGACATTGTTTAGCTGGTGGGGTATTTGTGTTCTCCCTCCAAAATTCAAATGGTGACTCCCCAAAGGGGATGGCATTAGCAGTAGGGCCTTTGGAAGTTACTTAAGCCTTGAGGGTAGACCTTATGATTAGGATTAGTGCCTTATCCGAAGTTCCAGAGAGACTACCAGCTCCTCCCACCATGGGAGGACACAGTAAGGAGGTGCCAGCAATGAACTAAAAAAGGGACCCTCACCATAAGGTGCTCATGCACCAGCTTTTAGAACTGTGAGCAAGAGATTTACATTGTTTAAAAGCTACACGGTGATATGGTTATAGCAGCCAGCGAGGAATAAGGCAGGAAGTAACTGGGAGCGCTGAAGGTTTCTAATAGGTATGATCAGACCATCAAAATATTAAAATAGAAGATGGGCAGGATCAGGAAAATCATTTTCAGGGTGCCTCTTTAGCCTCAGCATTGTAATAATCTAGCAGTAACAAATGTCAATACCCTCCAACCAAAGACCACCAGCATTTTTCACCTCTAGTTTATTGTTCTTGGCATCAAGGGACACAGCATGCCTTGAGGCACCATGGAGGGGTCTGAGTAAGAGGATGCTAGAAAGGATCTGGACTCCTGTTAGATGATTTGCGAGCAGCTCCAAGGAAACAGGAGTCTGCTCTAGATAGGGTGCCTCCAAGAAGTAGGGCAATTCTAGGACTATTTTAGTAAACCTATCACTAAGGTGGGAGAAGTTATCAAAGCTAAAGCTAGGATTATTAAAGGAGCAGCAATCATTTAGATCAGTCACCTGGTCTGGGGGGGGCAGTAGGATACCTGGTGATTTTTGTGGTTTGAAAAATGTTCATGTTTTGTTTTCTGTCCAGGTATGATGACAGAGTAGTCTTATGATTAGAGAGCAGTCTTTTAAGTAGTGTTTGTTTTTGTTTTTTAAGTAATCTCTACATGCAACGTAGGGCTTGAACTTACAACCCCCAAGATCAAGTCACATGCTCTACCAACTAAGCCAATCAGGCAGGTGCCCCCAGAGTGGTCTTATTTTTTACTTGACCCATAAGTCACAGAATGGTCTTATCCAATTTTGATGTTCTAGGAAATCATTTATGCCCGACAGGAGAACACCAAGGCCTACCTGTGAGAGTCAGGCCAGCTCCCAGACAGCAGGGACTGCTTTTCTCACTCTTACACTCCTATTTAGATCTGTTGGACTGGCTTCAGAGTCCTCATAGCTCAATGGTAAAATTCACACTGAATTCCTAGTTCCTTCATTTTGTGTTGTGGTTCCTAGGAGGGACTGTAAGTCAGTCAGTGAACCCCATTTTGCTTTCGTCTTCCTGGATTTCCCATTCATGAAACAGAAAGACATGGTTCCATGTTGGGATGAGCACTGGGTGTTGTATAGAAACCAGTTTGACAATAAATTTCATATTAAAATAAAAAAGACATGGTTCCACTTGCCAGTTATCTGCATTGCTTGGAAATTATAAAGTCTGCAGTGCAGTTCATGTTCTCCAGATGTGCCACATAAATACAGAATATTGACTTTCACAAGAGCTCAGTGCTGATGCCAGCAAGTTGAAAAAAAGCAGTTTCTGGGAAGCTTCACAAGGCAGCTTCACTAACTCAGCTAGGAAGCAATTCTGCTTGTAAACAAAGTCTCCAACTTCATAATTTCTGGAATTTTTAGAGATGCAAGAATTAGATAAAAATAAATCTTAGCTTCCCAGTTTCCATACTTTGCCCTGTTACTCCCCTCCACCTTCAAGATATGAGGGATGCTCCTCACTCCTACCTCCATCAAAAGCTAGTCTTTCTTGGGGCACTGGGTGGCTCAGTTAAGTGTCCAACTTCAGCCCAGGTCAGGATCTCAAGGTTCGTCGGTTTGAGCCCCTCATCAGGCTCTCCGCTGACAGTTCAGAGCCTGGAGCCTGCTTCAGATTCTGAGTCTCCCACTCTCTGCCCCTCCTCCACTTGTATTCATATTCTCTCTCTCTCTCTCTCTCTCTCTCTCTCTCTCTCTCTGTCACACACACACACACAAATCAATAAACTAGTCTTTCTTCACACTGCAATATGAAAAAATTAACATCTATAGAAGATATCAGTATTATAACTGGTACTAAAGCTTCATACTAAAGCTACAGGATTTTAAGTACTGTGAGGATTCATTATTCAATGAATATTTGAGCTCTGTTTTGGATACAACTATAGGCCCTTTGGGGCTAGGTCTGTAAATAGACAAAATCCTTGCCTTTGTGGAGCTTATATTCTACATAGGAGAGGAAAAAGACAAGTTCAATATACATAGGATGTTAGTATCAGGGAAAATTAAGTGAGGAAAGGAACAGGGATGCTGTCATTTTAAATGGGATGATCAGTACCAGGCTCACTGATAAGGTGACATTTGACCAGACTAAGAGGAACAACATTCTGCAAAAAGAGGTTCTGGTAAAGACAACAGCCCTAAGGCTCCAGAGTTCAAGGAACAGCTAGGAAGCCAGATTGGCTGGAGCAGAAGGAACAATGATATTAGAGAGGTATCAGGGCCCGTAGCCCATAAGGTTTCAACTTTTGCTGAAAGTGAGATGGGGAGCTATCAGAGTTTTGAACAGATAGAAGTGATACAGAATGTGCCTCACGGGAGGCAACTTTTGAGATTTACTATAGAAGAGAAATGGGGTAACGGATGAGATGGGACAGGTGAAAAGGTTTGCTTTGTTGAGAGGAATAACAGAATTGCAGGTTGCATAAAAAAATAGCTTGAAATTAAAATCACAATTCTCGAAACTAAAATCTGATCTTTCCAAGAATACTGCTTTACTGGCTTTACATAATTGAGAAGTTAGATTTGCTTGACCCATTCATTCAATGATTTAGTAATAGATATATGTACAAATATAACCAAATCAAAGGAAATGATTTCTGAGATTTGTAAGGAAACTAAGGTTTCAGTTTCTGGAAATGTAAGGTATCTAACTACAAAACTGATTTCTCTAAATGCTTGTTCAGATTACCTTTCTCCAATCTTTCCACATAATAGAGAATTAAGAAAACAGGTCATGGAACAAACTATTGTCAAACAATCACAGTGGTCAAATATTCAAAATGCCCCTTCAACAAATTTTATGACTAAAGCTCAGGAGTTTAATGATCAACTCCTTTATATAACCTGAATATTTTAAAAGATGGTATTAAACCTTTTGTAAAAGTATCCCTGCATTTACAGAAGTGAACTGTTCTTTTAGGCAAGATTTACTTTTCTCTTTTTATTGAATTGCTCGTTTAGTTGTTTAGAAAAAAATATCAGCTGAAAGGGATTTCTGCATAATTGGCCATCTGTTTCAAGGTAATGATCACAGACTGCAGCCTACAAGTGATTCATAGCTTAGATTCATAATTTCCTTAGCTTCCTCCTTCAGAGACCTTGAAATAGGTGAAATCCAAATTAGTTTCACAACAGCATTTTGTTTTTTAATTTTTTTTTTTTTTAACATTTATTTTTGAGACAGAGAGAGACAGAGCATGAACGGGGGAGGGGCAGAGAGAGAGGGAGACACAGAATCCGAAACAGGCTCCAGGCTCTGAGCTGTCAGCACAGAGCCTGACGCGGGGCTCAAACTCACAGACCGCGAGATCATGACCTGAGCCGAAGTCGGCCGCTTAACCGACCGAGCCACCCAGGCGCCCCCAGCATTTTTTTTTTTGAGACAATATTTTTGTGGGTAAGTCTGAGGCTTTAAAATAAGTTCTTCTGGGTTTGTATTTGGAATTTGAATGCAGTTACCAAGATCCTCATAGCTGTCATGTAATGGTCTTGGAACCAGGAAACCTGCATTCAAATCCTGGTTCTGCCCAATACCAGCTCAGTGACTCTGGGCAAGCTACTTAACCTCTCAAAGCCTCATTTAACTTAACTATGAAAAGAACCCTTACGCCATTGCTATGGTGAGCATGGAATGACCACACTGTAGACTTGCATGCCTAGCACAGCCATGGGCATGTTATGAACTCCCAGTAAATCTGCCACACCTGAAATCAGGTCAGGCCAAGTCCTTCCTTTTCCCCCTCCTTAAAGAAGGTTCAACTTTTTATACAGTGCTATTTATAACCTTATAGCCACCTCTCTAGGAAAAAGGCAAGACTTCAGAGTTAACAATCGTTGGAAAAAAGGGGGAAATTTTTTGTTTTGTGCCTCCTGACCACTCGAAAGTTTATACTATGATTTCCCCCTTGAGGGCAGGGGGAAAGGAGATGGGAAATGGGGAGCTCACCATAGTGCATTTTAATAAATTACTTGTTTCAAAATTAACTATGGAGATATTTAGGATATACTATACTATGATGACCAGTATTTTATCCTGGATATACTTAACTATTCTTAATCCAAATGGAAAACTCACATTAATGTTGGCTGTATACATAAAGTAACATATTTGGAATTAGAAAAAATAAATCAACTTTGATATAGCAGGTTTAGATTATCTTGGAATTTTATCTAATTCAGTGCATTTGAAACTGAAAACACTGAAAATGACTGCCAAACTGTCAGACACCCTGGAAAACTTGGGAAGCAATACAGCAATAGAGGTTCGTGGAATTTGGAGTCAGGAGACACACACATACACCTGGGGGTAAACCCAGGCTCCGCTACTTCGTGTAATTTTGAAAAGTTTGAGAACCTAAACGCCTGTTTCTTCTCTGAAGCAGTGATGATAGTAATATTTTTCAGGAATTAAGTGGATTAAATAAAGTCATGCATCTTGAGCTCTCAATATTGATAAGGAAGACTATTAATGCAAAGCAACTAAATCTAGAGTTCCTGGATACAGGAGAGACATTTAAAGTTGTCAGTTAAGCATGCTAACAAGCTTACTTAGCTTAGAAACCAGAAGATCCAAGTTTAAGTAACATCCCAGATTTTTTTTCTTGTTAGTTATGTGACCTTGCAAAGACCCAATCACTTTGTACTTAGCTCCTCACCTGTTAGGTATTAGTAATATTAGTTACAATTTGTTAAGCATAGACCATGTACCATGCAGTCTGATAAGTTTATTATATAGGAACTCCATCTTTTTAAGGTTATTTTTGAGAGAGAGAACGTGTGCATGAATAGGGAGAGGCAAAGAGAGAGGGAGACAGGAGGCGGAGAATCCCAAGCAAGCTCCGTGATGCCAGTGCAGAGCCCAACACGGAACTCGATCTCATGACCCCAGATCATTACCTGAGCCAAAATCAAGAGTCCAGCGCTTAACCAGTTGAGCCACTCAGATGACCCCAAACCCCAGTCTTTACAACACTTCAAGGTAGATGTTATCTGATTTTTAAGATTTTACTTTTAAGTTATCTCCACACCCAGTATGGGATTTGAACTCCTAATCCAGAGATCAAGAGTCACCTGCTCAACCAACTGAGCCAGCCAGACATTCCTGTTCTCATCTGTTTTATAGATGGCTGAAAGGGAGGGAAATTAAACTTGTTCGAAGCCACACAGCCAGTAATTAGTAGAACCTGGACTCACATCCAGGCTTATGGGTCTCCAAATCCTGTCCTTGGCTACCCAATGAACTACCTGTGCCACCTGCCTCTCCTAAAGGACTTTGTTCTTGTGAAAGAGCTTTTTGAAATTGAAATATCCTTAAAATATTGTTACTATTCTAAATCAATATAAATAATTCACAAAATGGATTTGTGATTTGCCCCTCGGCTCCTGGGAAACCTGAAAGAACAAAAGGTTACACTTCAAGCGCCCTTTCATCTCCCCTTGGAAGTTTGCCGTGACCTCAATTTTACTTGAGCAGGTCTGATAAACAACATTAAACAACAGAAATCCAAATGCACCTCTGTGCCATTCAAAGGCAGCTCTCTATCCTCCCTGGGGTCCAGGGCAACATCTCGTGCTCTTCCTCGAAATGCGGACAAAATATTTTTTTGCGCTGACTTACATTTGCACTTCGCGGGAGGAAGCATAAAGTAGCCCCATAAACAGCCACATAAACTAGTGCTTTCTGAATCACGCCCACGGCCAACTCCAGTTCCAGGCACGCAGGCAGCCATTCTAATTAAAGCAAATTGCAGCCCCTTTTCAAAAATATGGTGCAAAATTTTGAGCTGATTTTCCCTCTGAAAGTTGTGTTAACTAGTCCCAAGTAGTTAGCTATAATACTCTCTAGTTATCCACCCTTGGTTTAACAAATTCCTTGGGGACGCCACCAAAGGGATTCTGGTGTTTGGTGCCGACACCTGTGGGGCTAAGGGGACCTCTGGT
Source organism: Panthera uncia (assembly GCF_023721935.1). Classification (NCBI taxonomy): domain Eukaryota; kingdom Metazoa; phylum Chordata; class Mammalia; order Carnivora; family Felidae; genus Panthera; species Panthera uncia. The sequence goes on along the minus strand of NW_026058231.1, from coordinate 32,628 downwards.
TTGCTATCACCTGGAAGGTACTTATCTCTCCACTCCTCAATCTGGGAGATCCTCAGCGTGACCCTCTCCCGACTGCATAGGAAGGAGAGTAAAGTCCAGATGCAGTCGAGGGTGTCAACTTGTCCAGCCGGAACTCCACTCTGGGGAGGCGCTCACGCCCCGAACCGCTAACTCTGGGACAAGTAAAGCATATTCACTTACATGAGGAAGAAAGGTCGCCCCCGGTTTCCCAAAAGCCAGGGGCCTGGGGAATGTGACCTTCTCGGGGCTGGGACTTACCTGTCCCCTCCCGCGAGGCCCTCTCAGTGCCCCACCAGCGCTGCAGGTGGACTCCATTCTGGGCTCAACACCCCGGCGCCCCGCCAGCCGGAGCCAATTTAAGCCGGTGCGGCACGTGGGAGACGCTGGGGGCGCGCGGGAGCGCGCGCGCGCGCCAAGCTGAGCCGGAGCACCTGGTCCTTACCTCCGACGCCGAAATCTCGAACACTGCCGCAATCTTGGCGTAGAGCTCCTGGATGCTGGAGAAATTGTCCACTCGGCCCGTGGCGCTGCCGTGCGCCAGCTGCGTGTGGAAAACCAGCTTGTGTGTCGGAACCGGGGGGTCCGGGAGGCTGCCGCCGCTCGCGCCCGCCTGCTCGCCCTTCACCAGCCGGGCGGTCTCCTTGGACTTGGTTTTCATCTTTCTCCGCAGCCCCAGGGGCATCTTGCCTAGCCAAGGGTGGGAGCCCACCTGCACTGCCAACCGCCGCCTCCCCGGCCGGATGCCGCGGACTTTGAGCTCAGGCCACGGGGCTCCGCGCAGGTAAAAGTCGCCGCTGGGCCAATGGCAGAGGTGCTTCCGCCTGGCCGCGCCGGGTCAGCGGCCCCCTCCTTCCTCGCGAGGAGAGGCACCTGGGCCGCAGCGGCCACCTGCCCTCCCAACGCGGGGATCTGGAGACAGGAAAAGTTGGGCCCGTTCCCGATTCTCATCTACCGGCTTCTCTCCCCGCCTTTTAAAAAATGCCAAGATTTCCGTAAAAGCCTTGGGATGCTGAAGCTACAGAACACATCTTAGAATGCAAACACGCTGGCCTTTCTGGTAGGACCTCACACAGGATTGGGCCATTGGGGATAGGGAATTAGGTAGAAGTCAGCTTTCATCGGCCTTCTCTGAGCCTCACACCCTGCAGGGCCGAGTTGGAAGGGAAAGTTTTGAGATTGGTGCCGCATTAAATTCATAGTCAAACGCTCTCAGCCGGGCCTCGGCGCCTCTCAGTAACCCTTTTTATCCACCCCCACCCCCACCCCCTCCGGCAGTTTTCTCTCCCAAAGGTTCAGCGCTCTTCCCAAGTCATGTGCTCCACTCCCGCTTCTGGGTCTGTGCAGAGCACCCTGCCTCTTACTCTGGAGAGAAAAACTGGAGCCATTCTGTGCAGTGTGTGAGCCACCTCAATTCCCCACCCCTCTGTGTAACTTCACGCACCTCTGGTCTCCAAACTCCGAAGAAATCTCTTTTTATTTGACCCTTGCACTTCTCTCTTCTAACATCTCTTTTTTTTTTTTTTTTTTTTTTGGTCAACTCTAGTATAATTAAGGTTCAGTGTTGTTAGTTTCTGGTGTACAATATAGTGATTCAAGGATTCTTAAGATCTCTATTGTTAAGCTACCTGTTGGCTCTTGTCCTTTCCCTCCCCATCTGGTGCCACTCACTGGTGGTCAGAAGCCCAAATCTTTTACACTGTTTTCAAGTTCCACCTTTGCACTTCCCTCTAGCTACATCTTCACAACAAAGCAAAAACAATCTTGACTTCTAGGCTGCTCTTCCTCACTTCCCCCTTTGCTCTTAGACTTGTTGTGATCAGACTTTGGCCCCACACTCCACTGAAATTGCTTGTACTATGATCAGCTTCTTAATCATCAGATATGATTAACTCTTTTCAGTCTTTATCTTACTAAGACCTTTTAGAGCATCTGACAGCCTCAACCATTCCAGTCTTAAAACATGCTTCTGTTTTAACTTACCTCTATCCCTTTTTCTAACTGTTACTTTCCAGGAACTGTTTTCTTAAAGGCTATTATTTTTCCTTAGCCACCTTCTCTTACTCTGCATGCTCTCCCTAATGACCACACCTATTCCCTTGGTTTCAGTAGATGTTATTGACTTCCAAATTTATATCTGCAGCTCATACTACCGCAAGGGGAGAGTACTGCAGAAAACTCAAAGTGAGATTGTACAAACTAATCCTTTTCACTCAAAGCATCTTTTTTTTGAACTCTTGATTTCAGAAAATAGGATAATGTACTTAGTAACCCAAACCAGACATCTTTGAGTCATTACACCAACCTTTTTCTGGTTCCCTCCCTCCTCACATCAATTCAGTCCTGAAAAATCCATGTTTCCCAAATTAAGGTTAGCAGAGCAGATGTCCTAGAATAGGGAGGGTATCTATTCTTTAGGATAATTTTAATATTTTTGTTTTCATGTTCTATGACTTAAAATTAGTGTAAACATATTCCAGTTCATGTGGACTTTAAAACTTAATATAAAAATATTCCGGTTCATACTCTCTGAAAATGGAATACTACTTCAGGATCCCAGGGCTTGAATTTGCCTTTGTGTTTATGATTGCTATTGCACCAAATACTATTACTTTGTATGGTGCTGAGAAAAGAGTAGAGAAAACCTAATGTGTAAATGACGCATTCCCATCAAGCGAAAGCCAGTTAGCTTCACAATATATTGTGTGAATAAAAAGCTCACTAAAGTTTGATTAAAGTAGGAAGAGACAAAGGGGAACCCTCTTACACTGTTGGTGGGAATGCCAACTGGTGCAGCCACTCTGGAAAACAGTATGGAGTTTTCTCAAAAAGTTAAAAATAGAACTACCCTATGACCCAGCAATTGCACTACTAGGTATTTATCCAAAAATACTGATTGGAAGGGGCAGTGTTTATAGCATTGTCAACAATAGTCAAATTATGGAAAGAGCTCATATGCCCATCAACTGATGAATGGACAGAGAACATGTAGTGTGTTGGAATGTTACTCAGCTGTCAAAAAGAATGAAATCTTGACTTTGCAATGATGTGGATAGAGCTAGAGTGTTTTATGCTAAGCAAAATAAGTCAGCAAGAAAAAGACAAATACCATATGATTTCACTCATGTGGAATTTAAGAAACAAAATAGATGAACATAGGGGAAGAGGGGAAAAAAGGAAGCAAGCCTTTATAAAAAAACTCTTAACTATAGAGAACTGAGGGTTGCTGGAGGGGAGGTGGGTATTTAGAAGGGCACTTGTGATGAGCACTGACCATTATACATAAGTGATGAATCACTAAACTCTACTCCCAAAACCAATATTATACTATATGTTAACTAGAACTTAAAATTTTGAAAAAAAAATCTGATATTTATGAATGTTTTAAACATCATTTTAAAATTGTACTTATCTATTCTATAATTTTTTTTTCAACGTTTATTTATTTTTGGGACAGAGAGAGACAGAGCATGAACGGGGGAGGGGCAGAGAGAGAGGGAGACACAGAATCCGAAACAGGCTCCAGGCTCTGAGCCATCAGCCCAGAGCCTGACGCGGGGCTCGAACTCGCAGACCGTGAGATCGTGACCTGGCTGAAGTCGGACGCCCAACCGACTGCACCACCCAGGTGCCCCTATTCTATAATTTTTAAGACTTCAAACAATTCACCTACTTTGAATTAATGAGAACACAAATATATTCATAAATTATATTACTGATTTTTAGTTTTAAAAGAGAATAAAAGTAGGATGAGAATTGAGTCTTCCTAGGGTATATGGCAGGTACATTCTCAATATCTAAGAAGTGTGAGGGAACACAGGATGTGAAAATAAAAACTTCAAAGAATAAACTGTGTCAAATAAAATATCAAGCAGAGCAAAAGTATTGGCATAGGATGGGAAGGGTGGATTCTACAGCCCTTCAATTCCCTTTAATTTCCAAATCTTGTCCTTGTTTGCCTAGAAACTGAAAGTGTTCCTTGAGGTGTACATTAACTTCAACTTCCTGTACAATCTCACTTAGGGAACCAGTTGTATCAGCCATAGTCACAGAAGGAAACAGATGGTACACTCAAATTAAGAATATTTGGTTATGGTTTAACAAAGGGACTGGGCAGGTGGTAGTCAAGATATACTCCTAACACAGAGTATTGTATGTACCCCAGGGCTATTTCTATCCCAAAGTCCAAAGTGGTAAGGAATTAAAAAGTTCTGTAGGCAAAAACACCTTAAGAGGACCTGTTGACATTTGTTTGGAGGAAGCCTCTAGGCAGAGGCAATCTAGAAGAAAAAGCAGCTGGGAAAATGGATAGCCTGACCCAATATTCTTAGACCTGAGCAAAAGGAGCCCCTGCTCCAGCCCCCCTCCAGCTGCACAAAACCCTACAATGTATGGAGTCCACAGAGTCAAGGGGCAGTGGCCACCCAGAACCCATGCAGTCCCTTCTAGACCATGGCTTTAATAATACCCAGGATCCCAGATTTCCCTCCCAAGTGTCCCCAAGTCTCCTTCCGGAAACCTGTATAGGCTTTCCTAGGGTCCAGGCAGCCAGCATTGCCAGAGCACACAACCCTATCTCTGGGGATAGTCAAGGAGCAGCTCTTTGTCAAGAAAAGTTGGGGTAGGGCAAGTGGGTGTGGGAATATACAAAGCTAGGTAAGAATATAGTATATAATGGGGTAGGCTGCAGGCAGCCTTGTTTCTCCCCATGTCCCAATTCTCTAGTGTGGAACTCTGATGAACTGAGGAACTCTAAATTTGAACTTCACCTTTCAGGTCATTATGAAAATCTATTAGTTAAAATAGGAGGATAGAACATATATTATTTGACAATCTGTTTTTAAAGCAATTAGTTTTAGTTAGTTTTCAGTAATTAAAATATGGTATCTGGAGCCCCTGGGTGGCCCAGTTGGTTAAGCGTCAGACTCTTGATCTCAGGTCATGGTCTCAGGGTCCTGAGTTAAAGCCACTTAAAAGAAAAGAAAAAAAAAAAAAAAAGATATGGTATCTGGGCCTCCATTTGTACTCTGGCCTCAGACCCCACAAATGTGCCTACCCTGACCTCATTCTCCTTCCTGCGTCAAATCAACATTGAACTAAACCAGATGCCAGAAGAAAGTCTCTATTGATATGGCCCAGGCTACCGATACCACCAGGAAAAACTGAAAAAGATTAAGGTTGATCTAGAGAGGCTGGCACACCAGCCCACCTAATCCCTATTTTTCCTGAATTCCTAAAATACAATCTATTGTACTATAAGTAGTGCTTTACAAGAGAGTTTTGAATTTGCATATATGGTAAATTGTCTACCTAACCACACAGTGCCTTGATGGTAGAAACCATGTTCCACATTCCTCTTTAATATCCTCTCCAGATTCTCACATGGTATTATGTATATAATAGATATCAGTAAATATGATTGATAAAATTGATCTTTCTTAATACCTAAAATAAATGAATTCACTTCAATTAATCAAAAGTATAAAGTCTGCACTTTACATCTAGGCTTACAGTTCAACCCAGGTTATTGATCTACAGTATTTTCACTCAGTAGCATTTAGTGTTTCTAACAGCTTAAAAGTATCAACTATAAAATCAAATATGGGGGCGCCTGGGTGGCTCAGTCGGTTAAGCGTCCGACTTCAGCTCAGGTCACGATCTCGCGGTCTGTGGGTTCGAGCCCTGCGTCAGGCTCTGGGCTGATGGCTCAGAGCCTGGAGCCTGCTTCCGAATCTGTCTCCCTCTCTCTCTGCCCCTCCCCCGTTCATGCTTTGTCTCTCTCTGTCTCAAAAATAAATAAACGTTAAAAAAAATTAAAAAAAAAATCAAATATGAATGAGTCTTAAAAAATTATAATATTAAATTAATATAACCTTGTATGTCTGCCAAAAGCAATAATATCAACTGGTTTATAAGAAAACATGTAGTCATCAAGTGAATCATAATATAAATTTACTAATTTGTTTTTCCCAGCAAATATAGCCTCTAATTGCAACGTGTAATATCAGGCATTTTGAAGAAATAACTCCCCCCCACCAACCATTCTAGTTATGTATGTAAGCAAATATTTGAGAGAAAATAAACATAGGATTTGTTAAGCCATATGCAGTTTTCCCTGGAACTAAAGATAGCATGTTTTATAGTTGCATGGCAACAATGAACAGCTGAAGGTGACAAGCGGATAAGGAAATGACTCTCATTTACCTGAAATTCAAGTAAATTTTGTTAGGAGTAATTGGAAATAGAGAACTAGAAAGTGGGGAGAGGAAAAAGAAGTTAAGTGATATAGTGGGAAGAATAAAGTTAGTAATCAACTACTAACTGAGCACCTACTATGTGTCTGCTCAGTATTTTTTTTTGAAGGTAAGTCGGTCATATATATTTTTCTTTTTTTTTTTTTAAGCTTATTTATTTATTCTGAGAGAGCATGCCTGTGTGGGGGCAGGGAGAGGCAGAGAGAGAATCCCAAGCAGGCTCCGTGCTAACAGCATGGGTTTGAAACCATGAACCGTGAGATCATGACCTGGGCCAAAATCAAGAGTCAGACGCACAACCGACTGAGCCGCTCAGGCACCCAAGTCATATATTTTTCTAGCGATCGTTTGTTAGCTGTTTCTCATACGTTAACTTGGAACTCACAAACTGGCTAAATAAGTTAAAATGAATTAAAACCGGGGCACCTGGGTGGCTCAGTCGGTTGAGCAGCCGACTTCGGCTCAGGCCATGATCTCACGGTCCGTGAGTTCGAGCCCCATGTCGGGCTCTGTGCTGACAGCTCAGAGCCTGGAGCCCGTTTCAGATTCTGTGTCTCCCTCTCTCTCTGCCCCTCCCCTGTTCATGCTCTATCTCTCTCTGTCTCAAAAATAAATAAACGTTAAAAAAAAAAATTAAAAAAATAAAATAAAATAAATAAAATAAAATAAAATGAATTAAAACCTTAGGTAAACACCATATCCTGAGACCCACAGGATAAGTCTCAGAGTTCAAAGATATACATATTTCTGTCAGAGTCACGGCAAAACAGCAAGAAGGAAAGTGGTGCTCTAAGAGAATTTCTGAAAGATAAATGCTTCAGGGATTCAGAGGGAGTTAATACCCTTAAACGGGCTTCAAGGATATTGGTGGGACTGGGGCTCCTGGATGACAGTTAAGCGTCTGACTTAGACTCAGGTCAAAGGCCAAGTTTGAGCCCGCATTGGGCTCTCTGCTGACATCACAGAGCTTGCTTCAGATCCTCTGCCCACCCCCCTGCCCCTCCCCTATTCCCTCTCTTTCTCCCTCTTCCCACCTCAAAATTAAAAAACATTAAAAAAAAATAGTTCGACAGGGGCACCTGGGCGGCTCAGTCAGTTAAGCGTCCAACTTCGGCTCAGGTCATGATCTCGCAGTTTGTGGGTTTGAGCCCCACGTTGTGCTCTGTGCTGACAGCTCAGAGCCTGGAGCCTGATTCTGTGTCTCTCTTTACCCCTACCCCACTTGTGCTCTCTCTCTTTCTCAAAAATAAAAAATAAACATTAAAAATAAATTTTTAATAAAAAATAGTTTAAAGAATGTCGGTAGGACTAACCACACTGGGTACTTAGTGCTTAGTGTGCATATGAGTTATGAGCAAAGGAGAGATTTATCTGAAATGCAGATGCCCTGGCCCCAGGTCCCGTCCCAAGATATTCTGATCCATCTGGGATGCGCTCCAGCAATGCACATTTTCTCATAACCACCCCCAGGTAATTCTGATACAGGTAATCTACAGAGCATACTATATGAGTAGGTGACAGTAGACATTCACCTTGGAGGAGTTGGGCAGTGAAAAAGAGGGTAGAGAAGGGTAAGGCCATTCTGTGTGGGTACTCAACTACAAATTCTTTCAGTAGGGTTGTGTTTCCTATACATTACCAAAAAATTATTTGTTTGAATAGAGGTCTTTGTTTATTGAATTTTACTATTTTTCTGGAAGATTTCCCTACACAAATAAAGTGATGAACGGACATGTTTATGCACTCAGTAGCTCAGTATTTTATATATATTGTCTCATCCAGGAATACTTGGAAGAAGCCCTCTGGTATGGAGTCCAAATTACTCTGCATCACCAAGGTTATGGTAAATAAAACAGTAAAAAAGCAAGAACAGATGTGACTGGTAAGCTAATTTAACCTAAGTTCTATAATAACGTACATATGTTAGAGCTGCATTGACCTTAGAGAGCAGCCACTTTCCAAGGTCATATATTTTACTCATTTAAGACCTGTATACAAAACTGAAAATAGTAGTAGTAATTAGTTGACATACAAGCCTTTGATGACTCTTTCAGAGTTGGGCAAATAATTTCCTTTATCCAGAACCATACATAGGAGATAGAGTAAAACAAATATTTTCAATAAGAGTAATTACCTAAACAATCTTTTGAAAATAATTATTATAGTAGTTTTAAGGTCAAGAGATAGTAAAGACAAAAAGATATTTCTCTAAGAAAAAAATAGCTCACATAAGAGTAGAAATTCTACAGTAATTATGTTACATACCAAAACATGAGCTCTACTATCCATTTGCTGGTGGAAAATGTGAAAGATTGTCTGCACCTGAGAGTCAAGTGATGAGATAATTGTCTCCAACTGGTCCATTTTAAATTTATACATGGAAGTGATAGTTTCTCAAACATGGCCAAGCATTTTTCATTTTGTTCCTTGATTTTATTGGAAAAATTATACTAGTAAATATTATCCAAATATTTTTGCACATTTGTTCACTAAAATTAGAGTACTGAATTTACCTGGAAATTTTTTTTTTAATTTGATCTGTAAACTAATCATTATAACCTCAGTAATTTGAGATAACCTGAGTATTCAGGATATAAACTATTCCAAAAAGTAATCAAACAATGTGTCTTTGTGATCATTATATTTAATACTTAGTTCAAAATAGTCTACTTCTTGCAAATTACTTCTGGAATAAATAAACCTAATTTATTCTGTTTAAAAGCATTTTGCATTGGGCCACCTGAATGGCTCAGTCAGTTAAGCATCTGAGTCTTAAAGTCTGCTCAGGTCATGATCTCACAATTATGGGTTTGAGCCCCAAGTCAAGCTCTATGTTAAAGTGCGGAGCCTGCTTGGGATATTCTCTCTCTCTTCCTCCGCCCCCGCCTTTCTCTCAAAATAAATAAACCTTAAAAAAAAAAAAAAAAAAACATTTTGGATTATCTGTCTTCTTGGACATCTTTCTTAAATAAAAATATTAACAAATAAATTTTACAAAATGTCTACTATTTAAATTATTCAGCATAAATTCAATCCAACATTTTTTGAGAAATTGTTTTGTATAAGGCCTGACCTAAAGGCTGGGGAAGAAAAGTCAGTTTTCAAGAAGACCCACTCTAGTGTGGAGATTAGCATAACTGTTCATTATACAAGGGAGAGTATAATAAGCTCTACCAGGAAAGAAACAGAATGAGGAAAAGATTGTTTCTCCAGAGAGATCTCCAGAGAAATCAGGAATGTCTCACATCTGAGGTAGACCTTGATTTTGATAGAAGATGAGATTGGAATGATATAAGGAACACATAAGGAGAAAAACTGGGGGCCTTTCTTCCTGCAGAAACCAAACATAAGTAGATATGAATGGCTTATCTTACAAACTCGTCCCTAGGGTTAGAGTTTCAACATATAAAATTGAAAAAGCAGGTTGATACCAGATTGTATATGGTTTTGAAAATAAGGATGTCTGAATTTTATTTTGTGAGCAACTGATTATAACTAATAACGTGGTGAATGCAGAATACCAGACCAGCAGTGAGGAAATTTAGTCTAAGTTCTATTAATTAGCTTGTGGACATGTCATTTAACAGCTCTGGACACCAGTTTCCTCACTTGTTTTTTAAAACAAAACAAAACTGAGATTTGGGTAGAATCACCTAAAATTCCTTTAAGTATAAAATAATATAATTCTTAAAAAAGTAATATAATTCTAGATTCAATATAAAACTATGGGACTGCTTTAACTTTTTATCAGTCTATCATTTAAAAGGTGAAAATGGATTATTCCTATTTAAATAGAAAATTTACAAATTTACCATCCTTGTGGTTGTTAAAAGATGATTCAGTTTTGCTGATATCTGCTTCAAGTTTTTAACAGACATTTATTTTCTGGGAATTAAATATATTCCCCCAAAGAAAATTTTCCCCATCTTCTGCCATTATAGCACTTTCTTCTCTGCCAGGATCTCAAATGCTTTGAGAAACTCCAGAGTGCCATAAAAATTCAAAGCAAAATGTTTAGGCACAGTATCTGGCATTTAAAAAGTGCTAAATATTTTTTGAAATTATTTCCTCCTTCCCATTTTTTTTTTTTGCTAACTTTAACTCAAGCCTTCATAATCTGTTAACACAATCATTTTGGTTGTCTTCCAACTAGTCTCATTCCTCCTGTGCTAAATCTTCCCTATCTGCCATACCTCTACCTGTAGATGATCTTAGTAAACTTAAATCTGATTGTGTTACTTCTCCATTTAAAACTGCTTGTTTTGGGGTGCCTGGGTGGCTCAGTCGGTTAAGCGTCCAACTTCAGCTCAAGTGGTGATCTTGCAGTCTGTGGGTTCGAGCCCTGCATTGGGCTCTGTGCTGACAACTCAGAGCCTGGAGCCTGTTTCAGATTCTGTGTCTCCCTCTCTCTGACCCTCCCCCATTCATGCTCTGTCTCTCTCTGTCTCAAAATAAATAAAGGTTAAAAAAAAAATTAAAAATAAATAAATAAAACTGCTTGTTTTGGGGGGCACCTCTGTGGCTCAGTTGGTTAAGCCTCCAACTCTTGATTTTGGCTCAGGTCATGATTTCACAGTTGTGAGATTGAGCCCCACGTGCTGGGTGGGGAGCCTACTTAAGATTCTCTCTCTCTTCCTCTGCCCCTCCCATGTGCTCCCTCTCTCTCAAAAAAGCAAACAAACAACAACAAAAACCCTACTTACTTGTTTTCCATTGCTAATAACAGTAGTTCTCAAAGTGTGGGCCCCAGACCAGGACTATCAACATCACCCATGAACTTTTTATAAATGCAGATTCTCAGGTCCCATCCCAAAGCCACCATCCATGGTTTAACAAGCTCTCCATGTGACTCTAATGCACCCTAAATCTGGGAATCACTGTCTTATAGGATAAAATACAACTACCTTGGGATAGCATACATCTAGTGCCAGTGCCCCTATTCCCCTACCTTTCCCAAATCAAAACCTCTATTTTAACCCTGTTACAGCACTGGCAGCTTCCTAAATACTGCTGCCCTTTGCTCATGGTACTCCTAGAAAGCACTTTCCCAACACGGCAGCCTGATGGCCCCTGCTCGCTTTTCAAAATTCAGCTCAAGGGTATATGGAATATTGTAGCAGTAGAACTTCTGATAAATCCCAATAGGAAAATAATAGTGCAAAGCCCTAGGATTCTGGGCTAAAGGCATTCCCTCTACTGCCAACAACCATTTTGCCTTTGAAAAGCAGCTCCTGGCCTGTTTCGGATTCTGTGTCTCCCTCTCTCTCTGATCCTCCCCCATTCACGCTCTGTCTCTCTCTGTCTCAAAAATAAATAAACGTTAAAAAAAAAAAAAATTAAAAAAAAAAAAAAAAGCAGCTCCTGACCTACTGACAGATGTTGGTAGAGATTCATTACCTGATTGTGAGACACCAAGTAATTATACAACCTGAGCCACTCCTCATGCATTGAATACTTGGTCAACCAAGTCATAAAGTTGAAACATGTACTCCATTATTAACTAATAGAATAATGCATTCCATTAAATATAAATGACATGGCAAGACTGGGGCCAAGTAAAGACTAGTTATTAAGGAGGAAGACACACAGGTGTGGATCTGCACAGTATGCTGACACCAGCTAGAAATGGAAAGCTACTGCATTACAACCCACTGAAGGTAGCTCTAAAAGACACTGTGAAGGGAAATTCCTCCAGTGTGAAGAACTTTGGACAGTTTGCTTGATTGTCCACTTTGATAGAAAGAAAAATGGTCTGGTATCTATTTACTTTGGCCACATTCCCCTAGTTACTCTAGCTGATAATATAAATTGACAAAAGGCCTACAACCAGGACCCTAGTTTAATCAGTGAGTTTAAGGACTTGGGAGGAGCCTAAGGCACAGAACCCCAGGCAGTGCCTAAACACTATTGGTCTTTCTTGTTTGCTGCTTATCATTAGGCAACTCCTTGGTCAGAATTTTACATTTTTTTTTTAATGTTTTTTTTTTCTTTTTTTTAACATTTATTTATTTTTGAGACAGAGAGAGACAGAGCATGAACGGGGGAGGGGCAGAGAGAGAGGGAGACACAGAACCAGAAGCAGGCTCCAGGCTCTGAGCCATCAGCCCAGAGCCCAATGCGGGGCTCGAACTCACGGACCGAGAGATCGTGACCTGAGCTGCAGTCCGACGCTTAACCGACTGAGCCACCCAGGCGCCCCTGGAATTTTACCTTTAAATCCTTAGTAAGAAGCACACTGGGAGAAGTAATTCAGCAGCCCACGGGCTTTGAAGGAAAAGAGAAAGAGCAATGAATATTCAGGGACTACCAGTCAGTCTACCCTTGTTTTCATCAAAACCTTTTGACACCAGGCTTTGCACTGCCCTGGCAACACTCTGCAATTATCAGTATCTGCAATCCAGGCTGTTGCCTCCAATTTTGGGTGTAAAATGCAGGTAATGTCTACTACAAGGTAGTGCTGGAGAAAGACAAGAGCAGACTTACCTAACAAGCTTTCCTTCAACAAATCCTCTCCCTGCTGCCCTACTAGCCTGCCGTCTATTAACCCTGACAAATGAGTTCAGTACAGCCTAAATTTCAATAAGTTTCTTTTGCCAAATGGCTCTATGGTTTCTTTAGGGTTGATTATCAGAGAGCTCTTGCTGCTTTCCTGTCCCGGCCAGGAGGAGAAACCCTCAAGTTCTCATTTATTTAGTGCTTGGCATTAGTTTGCTCTTAAATGTTTAATATTGAGTGAATAAATTCTGACACTAAGGTCTGAAACCAGTATTCTAAGTCCACTTTCAAATGAAAAGATGCTGTGACTAATAATAAGCTAATATTTACTATTGAGCCAGATACTATTATAGGTTACATTTATTTATTTATTTATTTATTTATTTAACTGGGGAGGGGAGAGGCAGAGGGAGAGAGAGAAAGAATCTTTAAGTAGGCTCCATGCTCAGCATGGAGCCAGACTCAGGGCTCAATCCCACAACCTTGGATATAACCTGAGCTGAAATCAAGAGTCAGATGCTCAACCGACTGAGCCACCCAGGCACGCCAGGTTATTTCTTTAAATGAGATAATACATGTAATAAATGAAACAATGATGATTTTCTTTTGTGCTCTGAGTGGGAAATCAGAAAAAGAGGTATTCTTCTTTACAATACTAACATAATTTAAGTGTTCACTATGTCTGATAGTAAATTTTGTGTCAGCTTGACTGCGCTAAGGGATGCCTGCATAGCTAGTAATACATTTTTTCTGGGTGTGTCTGTGAAGGAGTTTCTGGAAGAGATTAGCATTTGATTCAGTCAGCTAAATAAAGTGATCTGCCCTCACCAGTGTGGATGGGTATAATCCAATGTGATGAGGGCAACAGTGGAACAAAAGTCAAAGGAAGGGCAAATTGCTCCCTCTCTTCTTGAGCTGACATGTCCATCTTTTCCTGCCCTGGGACATCAGAACTCCTGGTTCAAGAGCTTTCAGACTCTAGGACTTATACCAGTAGCCCCCAAGTTCTCAGGCCTTTGGACTTAGAGTGAATTATATCACTGGTTTTCCTGGTTCTTCAGCTTAATCAATCAATCTATCTATCTAATTAATTGGTTCTGTTTCTCTGGAGAACCCAAGCTAACACACTGTAATGATTTACCTAACAGGGCTAATATCTTCCAAGTACACTTAGTTAACTAATACTCTTGATTTTATTTTCTGAAGAAAAAATTTTAGTTTTTCTGAAAATATAATTTCATGACTTTGGAAATTATATATATATATATATATATATATATATACACACACACACACACACACACACACACACCACTTAATACAAATTAATTTTCTAATAATTTCTAGTATTTTGAAAGAACAATTTTTAGACAATTTCTTCACTGCTGCTTTAGAGATATATGTATGTGACCCATTTATTTGTATCCCTGAAGCACACCCTGAAGCTGAAATAGCAGTGGTAAAGAGGACACTTAACCCAAAGGTCTATGAACTCCAACAGCCTACCCATGGTAAATACTACATAAATCTCCTCAAACGTCAAGATTACATTTAATACTTGCAAAAGAAAAGCATTGAATACAACAATTTGGGAAACATTTCCCTACATTATTTTTGTGGCCACTGATGATGACCATAAAATTAAGAAAAATGTGAAACTAAGGGCATCTGGGTGGCTCAGTTGGTTAAGCATTGGATTCTTGATTTCTGCTCAGGTCATGATCTCATGGTTCATGTGAGTTGGAGCCCCCGAGTTGGGATCTGCACTGACAGTGCGGAGGGTGCTTGGGATACTCTCTCTCCTCTGTCTCTCTACCCCCGCCCCCCCCATGCTCTTTCTCTCTCTGAATAAATAAACCTTAAAAAATAAAAAATAAAAAAAAGAAAGAATGTGAAAACAGAATTCAATCAGACTCTTCTAATGGTATTTTATTTTCTCGTATATAGTCTTAAGAGAAATGGCAAACAGAATGGAAGTTTTTAAAAGCCAATCTTAAATTTACTTTTACAGTTTAAGACAAATTAAAAAAAGTTTTTACAGTGTGCTTCATTTAAATTATCTTCCCTTCAATCAGAGTAAAGCAACACATCAGAATGAAGTTCACTCAAATCTGTTCTAAACTAATATTCTAAATAAACTGAATGAGAAACTTAAGATATTTCTGTTTCTTACTAAAACATTTATTTCTATGTAAGATTTTCATAAAGTCTTTGGTATATAAATTTATTTTTTTAAATGTTACCAACTAATAAAATGTATTGCTAAAATAACATATAAGCACTTGTTGGGATGAGCACTGGGTGTTGTATGTAATATTTTTATATATGTATGCATTTTATGTTATGTATATTTATGTATTTATGAAGTTAAATATAACTTCATATGGTTCAAACAAATATACACAAACATTCATGTACAAATGTAAGCAACATATTCTTGCTAACAAAGAGTAAGAAACAAAATGCTACTATACATTACATAGTTCTAGAAAATAGCCTAATATTTAAGAATTTTTATTGCTTTGAATTTATTTTTTTGAATTACAGAGTAGTTTTACTTGCTTATGAAACTTTTGTGGTTTACCAACGTCTTAAACTATGTTATAATGTGAGTTGATATTTGAAAATGAATTCTAACAAGCTTATTAATAGATATTTTAAATTTCTATTATTATTTCTAAATTTCTATTTATTATTATTTTTAGTAACAACCTTGAGGAAAAAAATGGGGTTAAACAAAGAATAATCAAAAGAGGTGGGCAAGCTAATTTTCTAATTTTGTTCCCTGTATCAATTTTTTAAAACCATATTTATTATTCCTGTAAATAATTTAAATTTCAAAGCATGATGAAACACTAACATTACCTAATTTAAATTTCCTGCATCATTTACTGTGATTTATAATTATAAAGGGCATATATTATTCTTTTCTACCCTAACACTATTATCTAGTACTAGTTGTGCTAATACTTTATTCTTTTAGGAAACTTGCAGGACCTTCTAAAGTTGTTAATGATACAAATAAACTTCTGGCCCACATGTTAAAAAAAAATACTAGGTTCTAGTTAATTAAATTTATGGCACAATCGTTAAAGGCAGTTTCATGTATAGGAGGAAAGACCTCATCTACTGTCATTGTCATCTAACAGCAGTCATCAAAATTACAATAAATAACACTGTAAAACAACTTTATGCTATAAATACAGCATGTGCTTCTTGAAGAAAATTTTTTAAATTTGAAAATGAAGATGAAAGCAATGGATACCTTAATCCTACTATCTTCAGATCATCACTCTTAAATTTTTTGGTTTGTTTTCTTCTAGTCTATTTTCTATAGATACATTATAATGTAAAAAAAAAATTTTTTTTAATTAAACCTAACCTTAAAATTTGACCCTTGGAGGAAGTGCTTGGGTGGCTCAGTCAGTTGAGTGTCCAACTCCTGGTTTTGGCTTGGGTCATGATCCCAGGGTCGTGGGTTTGATCCTGCCCTTAGGCTCTGTGCTCAGAGTGGATCCTGCTTAAAATTTCTCTCTCTCTCTCTCTCTGTCTCTCTCTCTCTCTCTCTCTCTCTCTCTTTCTCTTTCTCCCCCTCTTCCCCTCTCTCTCCCTCCACCCCTCTCCCCTGTCATGCTCATGCTCACTCTCTCTTTCTCTCTCTCTCAAATTAAAAAAAATTTTGACTCCTGGGGCACCTGGGAGGCTCAGTCGGTTAAGCGTCTGATTCTTGATTTGGGCACAGGTCATGATCTCACGGTTCATGAGATTGAGCCCTGAGTTGATCTCTGCTGGCAGTGTGGAGCCTGCTTGAGATTCTCTCTCCTCTCTCTGCCCCTCCCATAATTGTCTGTATACATGCACATGCACGCCCTCTCTCTCTCAAAAAAAATATTTTTTAAAGATTTGACACTCTAAAATAAATGATAAAATAAAACAAAATTTAGAAGTCATCATTCTTTAAATTTTTTTTTTTTTTTTTTTTTAGTATTTATTTTTGAGACAGAGAGAGACAGAGCATGAGCAGGGGAGGGGCAGAGAGAGAGGGAGACACAGAATCCGAAACAGGCTCCAGGCTCTGAGCTGTCAGCACAGAGCCTGACTCGGGGCTCAAACTCACGGACCGCGAGATCATGCCCTGAGCCGAAGTCGGCCGCTTAACCGACTGAACCACCCAGGCGCCCCAACAAGTCATTATTCTTTAATATTCCTCGTTAAGAATACAATATTTTCAGTTAACCTAAGATTTAGAGATCATCTTATTATTTTATTTATTTAATTTTAAGCAGGCTCCATGCCCAACATGGGGCTTGAACTCACAACCCTGAGCTGAAGAGTCACATGCTCTACTGACTGAGATCATCTTATTAAACTCTGTACTTTACCATTAAGAAAAACCTAAGCCAGGGAGGTTAAACAACCTCTCCAAGGTTACAGGGTAGTTATTGGTAAAACCTGATGCCTAGTAGTATTCTTTCCACAATCACTTTGCCTTCTTTCGTTAAGTGGGTCATATTTTAAATAGGCCACCATCTAATACTATATTATTATGTGCTTTAATTATTTCAGGTTATACTTCAGAAGTGAGCAAAAACATTACTCCTAAAAAAAAGAATGGAGATACATTTATCCTCTTTCTCCAAAGCCATTTGTTAAAACACATTGTTGGGGCACCTGGGTGGCGCAGTCAGTTAAGCATCAGACTGCAACTCATGTCATGACCTGGCGGTTCTTGAGTTCTGAGCTGTGCTGACAGCTCAGAGCCTGGAGCCTCTTCAGATTCTGTCTCCCTCTCTCTCTGTCCCTCCCCCACTCACACTCCATCTCTGTCTCTCCCTCTCAAAAATAAATAAACATTAAAAAAAATTAGGGGTACCTGGGTGGCTCAGTCAGTTAAGCATCTGACTTTGGTTCAGGTCATAATCTCATAGTTCACAAGTTCAAGCCCCATATCGGGCTCTGTGCTGACAGTTTAGAGCCTAGAGCCTTCAGATTCTGTGTCTTCCTCTCATTCTGCCCCCTCCCTCTCACACTCTGTCTCTCTCTGCTCTCAAAAATAAAAACATTTAAAAAATTTTAAAAAAAACCCACATTGTTAGTAGTTTAGGCATTTTATTTTATTTTTAAGTGTTTTTATTTATTTTTGAGAGAGAGAGACAGACCACAAGTTGGGGTGGGGGACAGGGAGAAAGAGGGAGACCACAGAATCCAAAGCAGGCTCCAAGCTCTGAGCTGTCAGCACAGAGCCTGATGTGGGGCTCGAACTCAGGAGCCGTGAGATCATGACCTGAGTTGAAGTCAGACACTTAACCCACTGAGCCACCCAGGCACCCCCTTCATTTTATTTCATTTTTACTTATTCTTTTGTTTATTTAAGTTATCTCTGACCCCATGATTGGGCTCAAACTCACGACATCGAGATCAAGGGTTGCATGCTCCTCTGAGCCAGCCAGGTGCCTCTAGGCATTTTAATAATTGCACAAATATGAACAACTAAAACATATTAGAAGCAACATACCTATCACCCTATCAAGAAACAGTATATATTTTTTTCATCTGTCAGGGTTTAACCTGTGTGAGGTTCAGGTATGAGACAGCATGAGAAGCTATGCAGACCTACTCCCCAGTGAAACTAATGAAAAAACACCTATTTAAAGTCTCTGGAAATGGTTCTAAAGACATACAACAAATGAAGAAGTATTTATTCAATAACATCTATTAAAATTTGATAAGAATAGTGAGAATTTGTGATGTTTGACCAAGACCCACTCTATCCTTCCCCTTTCTAAAGCTCAGTGAGGTGGAAACTCCACTAGAGACTGCCACAACCTAGAATATCCCAGTGTCTCCGATTTGAAGAATTATAATCCACTCAAAAGACTGTCTTCCTGGGAAGGGCAAGACCTCAGCATTTCCCATCCTGCCCCAGCTACCTGTTGCTAAGGCTAAATCCTGGTGAATGTGAGGGAGAGTTGGGGGAATCCTCTCTTCTACCACTATCCCACCCCCTTCTTGGGATACAGGATCTACCTTGGAGACAGCACTGCTAAAAATATTGGAGCCCTCGGTGCCCTTAAACTGGTTTATGGGTCAGGATTTCCTTGCTGGGAGATAAAAGTTAGAGAGACCTGGGGCTACTCCCAAACTGGCCCCCATCCCAGTATTCAGCTCCTGAAGCAGAGGTGTCACTCAAAAAAAAAAAAAAAAAAAAGCATCATTGTTCCTACCCCTTCCCTACCCTGTCAGCACTAGTTTGCCAGAAAGGTCAGAGGAAAGAGACAAATGGGAGGAGCCCTCCAGGGGTCAGAACACATCTGAAACAAAATTTCAGAACTATGCCTTCAAAGGAGCCCTACTTTGATTTAATCAGTTTGTGGAGCAATTTATGACCCACAGGCATTGTTGAAAACAATAGAATATCAGTGAGCAATTAGTGTAAGTTTAACATCTGGGTGTGGTCAGGGAAAGAGAAAGAACCTTGCCAAAAACACTGTTATCCCAGGGTGACTGTGAGCATACCCAAACACTATCAGAGGCTTCACTTTATAGGGGTTAATAGAGTTCACTAAAATAATTCAACCAGTCACCAAACAACTAAGTTACAAGTCCTAAAGGAGGGCGGGAACTAGTGCCCAGAGTTGCTATATTATCTAAAATGCCTAATAGCCAACAACAACAACAACAAATCACAAGACATGCAAAGAAATGTAAAGTCTGACCCATACACCAGGCAGAAAAGGAAGAGAAAGAAACTGCTTCTGAAGAAACCAGATGTTAGATTTAACAGACAAAAACTCAGAAGAAGCCATTGTAAATATGTTCAAAGAACAAAAGGAAACCATGATTACTAAGGGATGATATGGTGATACTGTCCCATCAAATAAAGAGTATCAGTAAAAAAAAAAAAAAAAAAAAGTATCAGTAAGGAGAAATTGTGAAAAAAAAGGAACAAATGGAAATTCTAGAACCGAAAGGACAGTAAGTGAGATGATAAATTTACTAGAGGGGTTCAACAGCAGATTTGAAGTGACAGAAAAAAGAATTAGCAAACTTGAAGATAGACTGATAAGATTATGCAATCCAAAGAATTGAGAGAAAAAAAGAATGAAGAAAAATGAACAGAGCCTCAGAGAATGGCGGAATACCATTAAGCATACCAATATGTGCAAAACAGGAGTATATTAATCTAAATATCAACAAACTCAATAAGCATAGAGATCCACAAACATCAGACATCAGAATAAAACTGCTGAAAGCCAAAGACAAGGAATCTTGAAAGCAGCAAGAGATAAATGACTCATTATTTACAAAGGAAATAATTACAATTACAAATAATTACAATAAGATTGGCTGACTTACAACCAGAAATAATGAGACCAGAGACAGTGGGATAACATACTCAGAGTGCTCAAAGAAAGAAAAGTTCTGTCAACCATGAATCCTGTATCCAGCAAGGCTATCTTTCAAAAATGAAGGCAAAATAAAGATATTCCCAGATAAACAAAACCTAAATGAATTTGTTGATAGCTGACCTGTCTTACCATAAATACTATCAGAAGTTCTTCAGGCTGAACACAATGGCCCAGGTTAATAATTCAAATTCGCATGAACAAACAAAGCACCAGCAAAGGTAATTAATGTAATTACAAAAACAGTATAAATGCATATTTCTTCTTCTTAACTTACTTAAAAAACAATTGTATAAAGCAGTGTATGTGTAATGTATTGTGACTGCAACATATAGAAATATACTCTATTTGACAGGAATAGAACAAAGGAGTGAGAACAATGATGTATTAGAGAAATTATAAATAATAAACCAGACTTGCACACCTAGAATAAATCACACTTGGTCATCATTTTTACCCTTTCAAACTTAATGAGAATAAACCTATATAACCCAGCAAGTAATTTTTAAACAATGCTAAGGCCCCATTATCAGTTCAGAGTTTCAATTTTAACTTCTGAAAAATCTTTAAAATTTATGCATCAAATACTCTGGAAAAAGGGCATAAAATGCATAATCATTCCTATTGTGTGATTAATCCTGATGTTGGCTGTGCCCACTTTCATGATTAATAAGTAAGGGAGTGTAATTTATAAAAAAAAAAAAACACAGTAAAACATACTTTCCCCAACTGAAAGGGTTGTTTCTGAAACCATTGTGGTACGGCAATGATTAGCTGAGGAATTTAAGTTGTTCTGAAAAAAAAAAATAGTTTTATGCACAACCCTAAGAAGTCAGTTTTTAGGTTCACTAAAATTAAGATTGTATTAAATAAGGAGAATGATAGTCTATATATTTAATGAGTAATAAATATATGGTTTATCATTCCTTGCTCGCTAGAAACCTTTCAAGATCTCCCACTCCCACTGTTTCAAATTTGGGGTTTTTTTAATGTTTGAGAGAGAGTGTGCGCATATGTGAGTGGAGGAGGGGCAGAGAGAGGGAGAGAAGGAATCCCAAGCAGGCTTCACGCTGTCAGCACAGAGCCCAACACGGGGCTTGATCTCACAGACCTGAGCCAAAAACAAGAGTCAGATGTTTAACTGACTGAGCAACCCAGGCACCCTGAAATTGTTTTTGCTATGTTAGACACACTAATAAGCACATTAAGAAGACAATTAAGAAGAAGCCTAACCTCATTCTAAATGTTCAATACTTTTCAGGGGCTCCTGGGTGGCTCAGTTGGTTAAGCGGCAGACTTAGGCTCAGGTCATGATCTCGCGGTCCGTGGGTTCGAGCCCTACGTTGGGCTCTGTGCTGACAGCTCAGAGCCTGGAGCCTGTTTCAGATTCTGTGTCTCCCTCTCTCTGACCCTCCCCCATTCATGCTCTGTCTCTCTCTGTCTCAAAAATAAACGTTAAAAAAAAAAAATTTAAATGTTCAATACTTTTCAGATCTTATGAGTCTCAGTTAATCTCATCTCCTGAACCCCTCAGTACCCAGTCTTAGAGATGCAAAATACATAGTTGATTTGAAATATTGTGTAACTTTTAACCTATTAAAAAATGTCACTAAATATTTCTCAAGCTCCTCGCTAATACAGAACCTCCTATTATAGCTTAATACTACTTTCTGTCCAGAATTTTTATATTCATCTCAGTGCCACCCCTTTAACAAACAGGAATGGGGTTGTCTCTGGTTATATTTCTCATGTTTAAGGCTGTATCCAAAACTTATTTTCCTCTGCCACTTACTTTAGTCTTTTCCGTTCCTTATCTCCAGTTTCCCCTTTTTAAAATTATCTCACAGGAGTGCCTGGGTGGCTCAGTAGGTTGGGCATCTGACTTCAGCTCAGGTCATGATCTCGAAGTTCGTGAGATCGAGCCCTTGTCGGGCTCTGTGCTGACAGCTCAGAGCCTGGAGCCTGCTTCGGATTCTGTCTCCCTCTCTCTCTGCCCCTCCCCAGCTCATGCTCTGTCTCTCTCTCCCTCTGTCAAAAAATAAACATTAAAAAAAAATTTTTTTTAATTATCTCAGGGTACCTGGTTGGCTCAGTCAGTTCAGCATCCAACTCTTGATTTTGGCCCAACTCATGTCCCCAGGGTCATGAGATTGAGCCCCAAGTCAGGCTCCATGCTGGGCAAGGATCCTGCTTGGGATTCTGTCCCTCTCCCTCTGTCCCTCTCCCCTGCTTGCTCATGCATACTCTCTCTCTCTCTCAAAAAATAAATGTTTAAAAAAACAAATACATAAAATAATCTCTTTAAGATGGGTGCCTGGCTGGCTCAGTTGGTGACTTGATGTGACTTGATCTTGGGATCATGAGTTAGAGATCCATGTGTGGCAAAGAGTTTACTTAACATAAGAAAAAAATAATTATCTCTGTAAGAATGGCCTAAGAACTGCATTGATACAAACCAAATTTCTAAAAGCTACAGAGAAGATGTACCTACCAATTTTTAGTTTGGGAGAGATTACTACATTTGCAAATGATTATAGATGGTATTGTACTCATTACAAATTTTCTCCTCAATATAATCTGCAGGTTTTTTCCTTCCCTCTTCCTCCCTTCAACTCTCCTCCTCTCTCTCTCTCTCTCTCTCCCCAATGATATAATTTCACATATGTTGGATAGCAACTTTTTTACTTGGAAAATGTTAATTTAATTATATTATTTATCTAAAAGCTCAGATGTGGCCTTGAAGTATTTTGAAAATAACATTGGAGTACATCTTTTTTAAATTAATGATGGATACATTTCAATTCTGAGCTCTTTTCTCCCTAAAAAAACGGCTGTTTTCATAATTCATCTTTCAAGTTTTCTAGTTAACACCATCAAATTATAGGTTTATATTCTACATGCTCATAAATGACTCACAGTATTTCAAATATGCTGAGTTACACAGATTGCAACAAAGAAGTAGGTAAATGCACTTTAACAGAATTTGACCTAGTCTGGGAAATTTAACAATGGCACATCATAGCATATTGGTAGGAAATGTTACTGAGAATAAGGAACAGGGAGTCTCAGAATTCCCTTACAAGTTTGCTTTTTAGCCATAGGCAAGTCCCTTAGCCTCTCTGGGCTTACTTCCTCATCTAGAAAATGTGATCTCTAAAATTCTGTCCAGCTCCAAAATTTTACAAATTTTATGAACTAAAATTATCACAGAAAAAAAAGAAATGATAAAAAAGTTGAAATATTCAATCCATAAAACTTATCTATTCAAATAAATATTAAGCTACAATTTACAAGTAATAAATCACATTTCTTTCTATAATTCTCCATAAAGGGGGATATGAAAGCCAGGTATACAGGCAGGACACTACATTACACATTGTTGGATAAACATTGTTACTAGATTACGGGTAATGTTTAACCTTTGAAATACAAGAATAGAGTAGTTACTTCTAACCATTTGCCTAGTCCAATCACATGTATTAATTTCATTTTATTCAACGTAACTAGTCAAATGATAGGTGTTTTCTTAAAAATAAACAAGCAAAAGTATTTTCAATTCCTTGCCCCCAAGAAAGGCTATTAATAGGCAGGAGTGATGAACTAAAAGATAAAGGGTCACAAACAGATGCTTTCAGAGGCAGCAAAGCAAATGAACTAAATGTGGGAAGTAGCTTTATAGAACGCAACTGAGATTGGTAGGTCAGTGACAACAGAACAGTGAACGCCTTGCTTATACACACCCTGATTAGAATGCGTGAGCATCTGGTTTTTCTTGCAGGAAAGATAAACATCTCTATCAATTAGCTTACTGGCATCTACAGTACTTCAAGTATCCAAGTATGTGGCTGAACTTAAAAAGAACACTTTAAAATCAAAAGTACCTTCACAATTTACATCAGTAAGAATCCTTTAAAACTCTACTTTTACATTAATTCAACATTCAACAAATAAAAATTGGGCACCGATTACTTGCTAAGGCATTATCAGTATTCTTTTAAGACAAGAAAGATACTGGTATACTGTTTGTATATAGCAGTAAAAATTAATTTTTTTATTAGAGAAGAATAATTCTGTTCTTTTTTTTTTTTTTTTTTTTTTTAAGAGAGTGAGCAAGTGGGGAGGAACAGAAGGAAAGAGAGAGTGAAAGAATCCCAAGAAGGCTTCACACTCAGCATGGAGCCCAATGCAGGGCTCAGTCCCACAACTCTGGGATCATGACCTGAGCCGAGATTTAGTCAGACACTTAACCGACTGAGCTACCCAGGTGCCCAATAATTCTGTACTTTAAAGAAAAAATACTTTTTAATCCAAAGATTATCCATCTACCTAATCCACAAATCCTTTATTTAGGAGAAAAGGCTTAGTCAAGAAAATTGCAATAAATGACAGTAGGTTTAATATAGAAATCATATCCACCACTCTGACTGATGCTTTCAGTTCTCTTTACACCTGTGAGAAAGTTTCTATGATGTTTATACTTCCCTAAGAAGTTTAGGGTTTTTTTTTTTTTGCTTTTGTTTTTGTTCTAGAGAGACAGAGAGAGACTGTGTGTGTGCACAAGTGGGGGCAGAGAGAGAGAGAGAAAGAATCTTAAGCAGGCTTCATGCTCAGTGGGGAGCTCACTCGGGGCTCGATCCCATGACCCTGGGATCATGACCTGAGCTGAAATCAAGAGTCGGGCACTTAATCAACTGAATCACCCAGGCACCCCTTCCCTAAGGAGTTTTAGTTGTTCAGGGAACCAAAGTTATAAAGGAATTATTTATTAATTAGGTGGAATAGTAAGTGTGATTAGCTGAATTCTCTGACATTTTCAACATTTTTTTTTAAGATTTTATTTTTAGTAACTTCTATACCCAATGTGGAGCTCAAACACACAACCTGGAGATTAAAAGTCACATACTCTACTGACTGAGCTGGTGAAGTTCCATTTGCAACTAAAGCATGTGATGATTTCCAGCAATTCTATTCTTAGATATATACCCAAGAAAATTGAAAAGTTATGTACACAAAAACTTGTATAAAAATGTTCATAGCAGCATTATTCACAACAGCCAAAAAATGGAAATAACCTAAATGCCCATCAGCTAATAAATGGATAAACAAAATGTGGTATCTCCATAGAACAGAACATTATTTGGCCATAAAAAAGGAATCATCAGAAGTACTGATACATGATGTAACATGGATGTACCTTGAATACGTCATGCTAAGTGAAAGAAGCTACGTGAAAAAAAGCCACATATTCTTTGATCCCATTTATACTAGATGTCCAGAATACACATCTCTAATCCATAGAGACAGAAAGTAGATTTGTGTTTGCCAGACACTGAAGAATAGGAAGTGAGTGCTAATGGATATGGAATTTCTTTTTCAGGTGATGAAAAGTTCTGGACTCAGTGGTTATGTAACCACTTAACTATATACTTTTAAAAAGGTAAGCTTATGGCATGTCAATTATATTGCAGTAAGGCTGTAAAAAGCATGTGTTAATTACAACCTATTTATTGACTTTCTAAAAGACTCTTAGTCTGCTAAAGAGTGATAGGATCCAGTATAGCTTGTACATATATCAATCATCCTGAAAACTACTTTTGAACCAAAAACTTTGTTTCAAGACATCACTCTTACTCTAGTTAAAAGAAAAAGAAAACAATTTTTTAAACATAAATATATTTAAAAAATTAAAACACCTAAGAAATGCAATCTATGTATATGAAAAAGTAAAATATTTATATGCATAACAAGTAGTAGCAACATCATTCATAAGCAGCAGTTAGTGTTTATTTTCCCCATATTTTGGCTTAACACCATAGTGGTACTTTATTCTTTTTAGGGAAATTGCATAAGGTACATATAGCATATTATCAGTAAGTTATAGAAGACTGTATAATTGGAAAATTAATTCCAAGTAACAATATTTCCTCTAAAAACACATTTATTATTAAACAAATTATTTTAAACTAGTGGACAATAAAATGTGCCTATAATTTATTAAGTCCAAGATATATAGTCAACTTGCATAAAATTACATATGGCATTTTAAAAACAGCCTATTTCTAAAATATCAGTAATTCAGGCAATTGGGATTTCCACAGGAGATAAATTGCCATTAATTTCCTTTTTATGATGAAAATGTCTGCCTTAAGAACATTACAACTATGTTATTAAGAAATGCTACAGCATACTTTAAAAATCAAAATGGTGAAACATATGCATTAGTATATTCTTTTACGGGTACCAGCCCTATAGCAGCATTTCAGATGGAGATTTAAATCTAGTCAACCACATTTCCAAATGACTTGGGCTTTAATTTTCTAGAAATACATATCACATGTGTATTTTAGTTAAGAATTTAAATTTCCATTATAAATGAGAACCTATCATACTGATAATGTAAAGATAAAAGAAATAAAGTACTTTAGGATAGGCTAGTACTTTACTAGAAATATATCCACTAACTCCACAAAAACAAATTTTACATGAAGCAAAATACTAAAAATTTCTGATTTGGGAGAAATGAAATAAAATACAGTGAATAGGTTTTCTCTTCATCTCTAACTGTAAAAATCCCTTTTGCCTATTTATTTGACCCGTCTCTATTCATGCAATTTAATGAATCCTCAAAATAATTTACACATCTTTATACAGAATTCACATCTACATCAGTAAACTGCCAGTCCTTTTATATTTTCAGTGCCTTATCAAAATATGGGTAACAAAGTTTTTCATTCTATGAGGCAGGAAGATGTTTCCTAAGTACTTCTTTGGATGATGAGGATATAGTATCTGGGAAGGACACCTCAAATTCTATTAGAAGGTCACCACGCTGGTCAGGATTTTTTGGAAATGGCAGCCCGTATCCAATAATTCTTCTCCTCATTCCAGGTTTCACAATATCATTTATTGACATAGGTATGGTTCTTCCATCCATTGTTGGCACGTTAATTGAGCAGCCACACAATGCCTAAAATAGACCAAATAAAATGAACAAACTCCAAAACTTAAAAAACTCAACAAAAATATAACCAAGTATGAAGAATGAAACCACTAAGGTAAAACATTAACCTCTAAAAGAATATCAATAATTGTAAGACTTTTTCCCTGTTAACAAATCTCTTTAGGACATGCATGATCAGACATATTATAAAAGAAGGAAAGGAGAAGGGGAAGGAAGGAAAAGGAAAGAGAAGTAAAGGATGTCTTCCACTATGCCCTGAAATGAAATGGAATGTTTGAGACTGCCATTACAACATTCAAAATGCAGGGATGGAAATGGACAAGAAAAGAGGGAGAAATTTAGGAAAAGAATAGAATAAGAGTAAGTACCTACTTCTCTGGAAGGAAAAATATTAGGATAAGAAATACATTTATTGGTTTAGTCGACAAATGTTTACTGAGCGCGTACTATATGCCACACATTCCTGCTAGATGCTGAGCTAAGGGACCATGAACAGGGACCCCCACCTCAGGGAATGCACAAGGAACTCAGAAGCAAACCAGTAATAACAATACAGTATATATAACATTGGCACAGAGGTGCAGAAGTCTTGTGAGACAAAGGGCACCCATCATACCCCCTTATCTTCTGACAGTACAGAATGAGCTAAGCTTTGGACCGTTAGCAAGTATTAAAGCAGAGCGAGGAACAACAGTGTTCCATTGACTAGAGCTCAGACAATGACATAGATGTATATAAGATAATAATAGAGCAAATTTAGGGAAATGAATATACATTTATGGGTAGAAACAGAGGGAGACAAAATCCCAAGCAGGCTCCACGCTGTTAGCTTAAACTCACAAACCATTAGATCATGACCTAAGCTGAAATGATGTCAGACGCTTAACAGACTGAGACACCCAGGCACCCCTAAAATGACCTTTCATTTTAAGCTAAAAAGTTTGGACTTTATGGTAGATGCTATGTGGAATTATTTAAGAATTTTAAGCAGGGAAGTGACATGGCCATATATGCAGGATTATAATGCAATTTGAAAAACAGTATCTAAGAACAAATAAGAACTTATAAAGCAGTACCTTTAACAATTATTTTAAATTAATATCTTTTTGTTATATAAGTATTACTCCAAATTAACAATTTTGGGGAAAACCTTATACATGGACTAAGGTGATAAAATTCCAATGTATATCTCATAAACCATATCTATAAAAACTGAGTAGAGTTAACCCAATATTAGGTTTCATAGTACGTAACCCAGTTAGCACTTAAAGTTGGCATTTAAATTGCTAGTACAGGTAACTAAACTTAGGAAATATAATCCTACCCATGAGAGAGTCATTATAGGGGTGCCTGGGTGGCTCAGTCGGTTGAGCATCTGACTTTGGCTCAGGGCACGATCTCATGGTTTGTGGGTTTGAGCCCTGCGTTGGGCTCTCTGCTGTCAGCACAGAGCCCACTTCAGATCTTCTGTTCCCCTCTCTCTCTGCCCCTCCCCCACTAACACGCACACGCACGCGCTCTCTCTCTCTCTCTCTCCCTCTCTCAAATAAACAAACATTAAAAAAAAAAAGAGGTATTATAGTAGTACTACCTCTGGGGGTTCTTATGAGAATTTAAATAACATACTAAACATTTAATAAATATTAGCTATTGTTTAGATAAATTCCCTAAGATCAGATGCATAATTCTGTCTGGTTTCAGAATCCCTGGTGCTATTAACTTACCTCTCGTAAAGTAATTTTAGCAGTGTAAATTATATTTGATCCATCCCTTTTAAATTTTGGGTGATCTTTATCTTTAATGATAAAAACAATGTCTGCTGGAATACTAGTTGGCGTTTCATCTCCTTCCCTTGGAAAAGTAATTTTGGTGCCTTCTTTCCACCCTTTCTTAATCTCGATGGTGAGAATTTTGTCCTCAGATCTATAACTCCTTCCATCAGGATTTAACCTTTTTCGAGAAATCTTCATCCGTTTGGTACAACCACTATATATTTCTTCAAGTGATACTCTAAGTTCATGAATAACTGGAGGATCTTGTTTAATGCGGGATGGTCCCACAGAATTCCTGTCTCTCGGATATCCATTCATGCTGAATCCAAAGGCAGTAAAAGGATCTCCATCTACTTCCATTTCATCAGAATCTCTACCACCAGGCATCCGTCTTCCAAAGAAAATTTCAAAGGGATTGGAACCTCCAAAGAATGCTGCAAATGTGGCATGAGGGTCACCGTGAAAGGTGTACCGGAAGGTACCTCCTTGTCCATCAGTACCTCCTGCTCCTCCTTTCAACCCTAAATGAACAAATAAACATGATTAGAAAAAAGCTTGCAACTCTCAAAAGTTAAACTTTCAAAGTTGTATCCCTAATTAAGATTTTGGCCACCTTAGGTTATAATTTATTAAGATTGGCCAGAAATGCCATTGTAACTAAATACAGAACAGTTACCTAACTTTTGATCATTCCATCCTAAGTTAAATGTTTAGCTTTCAAATTCTTCCTCCACATCCCCATCTTTAGTGACAATTTATTCCTGAATCTTTGTTCTATACATAAATAAGAAAATAAAGTCAGGAACCTCTTGTTTCATAAACCACTGGTTTGATAACCTGACGTATGTAAGTTTTCAAAAGACGACAATTGAAAGGTCTTTGGTAATAGATGCAAAATGCATAACTTAAATCTTTAAGTATCATTATAGAGCATAATCAATAATATAAAATACCATATTCATACTAACTAGCTTCATTTTAGATCATCTTTTACTTTAAGAATTAAAATAGAACTCTCTGTGGCAGAAAGGGGAAAAAATTTTATTAGGACACATTATGAAAAATGTTTCTTTAAACTGTTACCCTATTCTAGCTAACAAAATTGTTTAGGCATATCCTGTGATAGCATTAATTTCAACACTATGTAGAAAGAAGACTAACATCAAGAGCTATAAACACTCTGTAAGTCCTTTGGACTGGTTATTTCTGTCTGTTGTGCACAACTTGCTTCAGACTCTGAGATAGTGACCTTTTGACCCTGTTCTTTAAGATTCAACTAAGTAATATGTAGTTCACAAACAATTATACTTTTGAGGCTGCATTTTCTGCTATATACTAAAGACAGTTTCTGTTAAAGACCCATCAAACATTAGTATAGTGGTCTTTTAAAGGATCAATACTGACAAGGATTTATATCATTATAGTAGTAGCAAAGTTTCTGAATGAGCCTTACGGGCATTCCTGACCAAGGAAACAAGGAGGAATAGAATCTAAAAATTTTTAAATGTGATAAATTCAAGAGATTAAGAGATTCCAATATCTTCAAACAGTGAGTAATTTGAGGGCAGGAAATACATTCTATTCATTTTTGCATTGCTCACATATACAGGGCTGAAAATGATGGCACTCGTGTTTATTGACTAGAGAATAAACTAATTCTTAAAGTGTGTTTAAACTTTGAAAGGGATCTTGAATGTCGGGATAGAGAAGAGGCAAAAGCTATATAAAGTACAATCATACATACACATACATGAGAGATTTAATAATAAAAAATTATACTGGAATCACTCAGCATGCTTTCAAAGAGATTTAGTTTTGTATGTTTTATTCTATTTGGCTTCTTCCATTAAAAAGTACACATATAGTATGGAAGTATTGAATCACTGTATTGTACACCAAAATCTAATATAACAGTGTATGTTAACTGGAATAAAAATTAAAATTTCAAAACAAACATATATATATATTCTTTTTCATCCAACAGTCTCAATTGATGTTTAAATTTTTACCTTCATCCATGAATAAAAATCTGAGAGACTAAGAAAAATTTAATAATCTGAAAAACTGTTAAAATATGTATTGAATGATACATCCAAATAGCAGTTAGGATGTTCCTTTCAGAAAGAGAATGACAAGTATAAGCAGGACAAGGAGTTTTAACATGCAGCTCACACAAAACTTCTTTTTATAATTTTTAGTGGTACAGTTTTAACTCCAAATGTTAAAAAAAGATAGTGACAGAGTTTTATAAATGACAAGTTATGTATATAGCTCAAGGTCATGACCAATGTGACTGAACCAATGCTTAAATTACTTCAATCATTTCATCTTTTATCCCACAAATATAATAGAGTATAATAGTTTAAGAACGAGTTGAGTACATTAGCTTGCCCAATCTAACTCTCTACAAGACAAAATCTAAATATTTTGGACTCATAATAAATTCATGAAAAGAAAGAACAACATTTTAAGTTATTACACTATGGGTTTGGCTTTTCCTTAAAACCTCTTCTCTTCTCTGCCAAAAATGGTAACTCAGTCAGGATTACAGAGGCTCTGAGAAGATTCACACAGTCTGAAGTGACATTTATCAAAGCTGACAATGGAGCTTTGAGGTTTTCCTTGACACTAAACAGTCAAGTACATACATCGCTCAGATTAAGTACAAGGCTACTACAATGACTGAGAAAATCATACCAATATTCATAACAATATAACATGAATTATTATGTAAGTATCACTTGATTGCCTAGCACCTGAATTATAACAGGCATGTTATCAACTATACAGTCAACTCTTTATTACATACATTTTGAGTGCTCATGGAAAATTTTAATATTCAACTGGATTCCTCTGTTCTCCAAAATATTTTCTAGACACCATCATCACTTTTCATGATAAGGAATATACTCTGGAATCAACATTTGCCCATGCTGTGTAGCAAGACTGCTATTATTTAAAAACCAACCAACCAATTTGCAATCCAAAAACAAGTATGTGTTTGGTATACTCTCCATAACAATAATTTCCACTAGTTAGTTGAAAGTTTGTCAAAAGAAGCAGCACTGGAGAAGAATTAGGATTTCAAAGAAAAAAATTACAGGACTTTAACAACTCTTATTTTAGGGAGATTTGATATGTAAAAATCTAGATTTATAGCAAGACTTACAAAGTTACTAGAATAATGAGATCCTTTAAGTAGTCTTGACTCAAAATTTCAACTTATTTTTAAAAATACATAGCAAATAAAGAGATTCAGTTGATTACATAAAGAAGGAACAATTGAGTATAAAGATTAATATACTAAACACAAGTTTGATCATTATAAATACTACCTTTCAGTAGTTAAAGAAAGTTACTCAATAAACTACATACCAAAAAAAGGCATAAAGGAAAAGAGATCTAGGATCTAGGGTTACAGATCTAGGATGCTGTAAGGAGGCATTACTGAAAGTCTTTTTTTTTTTTTAAAGCATTTTAATACAAACTTCTGTTGAAATCCATTGAACCACAAACCTAAAACCTTCTAGGAGATACAGGTTCAAAATCCAATTTTAAATTTCTGTAGTTGTGGGTGTTTTTTGTTTTTAAATGATTCAACTATGGAGAACATTTCTCTATTTTTAAAAATAGCTTTATTTATTACATACTATAAAATTAACCCATTGCAAATATATAAATCAGTGATTTTAGTAAAGTTGTAGAGTTGTGCAGCCATCATC
>NW_026058230.1:0-50768 GCF_023721935.1 Panthera uncia | reverse complement strand
AAACAACACTCAGATACCATCTCACGCCAGTCAGAGTGGCTAAAATGAACAAATCAGGAGACTATAGATGCTGGAGAGGATGTGGAGAAACGGGAACCCTCTTGCACTGTTGGTGGAAATGCAAACTGGTGCAGCCGTTCTGGGAAACAGTGTGGAGGTTCCTCAAAAAATTAAAAATAGACCTACCCTATGACCCAGCAATAGCACTGCTAGGAATTTACCCAAGGGATACCGGAGTGCTGATGCATAGGAGCACTTGTACCTCAATGTTTATAGCAGCACTTTCAACAATAGCCAAATTATGGAAAGAGCCTAAATGTCCATCAACCGATGAATGGATAAAGAAATTATGGTTTATATACACAATGGAATACTACGTGGCAATGAGAAAGAATGAAATATGGCCCTTTGTAGCAACGTGGATGGAACTGGAGAGTGTTATGCTAAGTGAAATAAGTCCTACAGAGAAAGACAGATACCATATGTTTTCACTCTTATGTGGATCCTGAGAAACTTACCAGAAGACCATGAGGGAGGGGAAGGAACAACAAAAAAAAGAAAGGTTGGAGAGGGAAGGATCCAAACATAAGAGACTTTTAAAAACTGGGAACAAACTGAGGGTTGATGTGGGGTGGGAGGTTGGGGAGGGTGGGTAGTGGGTGTTGGGGAGGGCACCTGTTGGGATGAGCACTGGGTGTTGTATGGAAACCAATTTGACAATAAATTTCATATTAAAAAAACAATAACTTTTCCTAAGCCTGTTGATCAGAACAAAATTCAGGCTTTCACACCAAAGCTTGATGAATGTGTTAATGATTATTACAATCAACTCCAAATTGTCTTTAAGTAAAATTCTGATCTTCTTTTAGATGTTGAATCCACCTAGGTAGCATTTAACTCTATGTTTATCAGAGGGTTAAGCTTTTCTCTTTTAGTTAAAGAGGAGCAGAATGGAATGGGAAGTAACCCACTCCAAATATACTTAATATGGCAAACCAACTCACGCCCTACATGAGGCAACTAGAAGAAAGGTTGCTAAAATTCTCAATGTTCAACTCCAGAAAATGAAGACCCTTGAACAAAACCAAATAGCCTTTCTGCTATTATTGAATTTAAAAAAAGAGAGAGATTGTTACAAATTTTTTTTTAATTTTTTTTCAACATTTTTTATTTATTTTTGGGACAGAGAGAGACAGAGCATGAACGGGGGAGGGGCAGAGAGAGAGGGAGACACAGAATCGGAAACAGGCTCCAGGCTCCAGGCTCCAGGCTCCAGGCTCCGAGCCATCAGCCCAGAGCCTGATGCGGGGCTCGAACTCACGGACCGCGAGATCGTGACCTGGCTGAAGTCGGACGCTTAACCGACTGCGCCACCCAGGCGCCCCGAGATTGTTACAAATTTAAATGTTCCATGCATCCTCAGCCCTCTGGTCAGTCTTTCCAAAGCCCTCTGAATTGCCAGTGACAAGGCCCAGGGAACTACAAAGGCTCTTCCCAATCCTTCTTCTTAATCAGCTCAGAAAAAACACTTTTCAGATTGGTAATTAATCTCTCCCTGTCCTTATTGACATCAGACCTACACTCTCAGCGCTTAACACCCCTGATATAAAGCAGTCCCTGTCTTGGAGCACTAAAACAGCTCAAATACTGGGGGTGTCTAATAAGCATCAATAGTTTCCTGCCTCTGAGCGTATTTTCTTTTATCTAGGCCCCTTGAGAGACACCCATCCTTTTTTCTCCTTTGTTCTTATGCCCTTGTTCATTTATCGGACCAAGATTTCTTAGAAAAGTATCATAGCAAAATCTCTCCCAAAAGGGGGAAATCATTCCAGAACTTGACAGTTGTAACCAAAATAGCCAACTAGGGGAATTAAATGACCATTCGACATCTTTTGTTTGTTCTGTCTCTGACAGCACTATTGCTGAGTCTGCGGACACTGATTATTTATTCTTATTAGATCTGATACCATCCTCTTTATGCAAGAAAATCCTCAACTTATATGGGCAGAATCTACACTGCATCTCCCATCAGGATTTAAATAGATCCTTTAAAGCCTCCTCCCATAATAATCAATACCTTATAAAGAAGTCCTTCAAGGCATCAGGCCCATTATAAAAGATTATAAAGCTCAGGGTCTAATTACCCCTTCCAATGGTCCCTGCAACACCTCTGTTTTACCTGTGAGAAAACCCCATGGCCACGGATGGAGGTTTCTCCAAGACCTCTGAGCAATAAATACAAATAACCACAGTTATCCCTCAGTACCCTAAAGTTCATAACTCCCGTGTGCTAACATCCATTCCCACTGAGAGCAAACTCTTCACTATAATTGTTTTATGCAGTGCATTTTTAGTATTCCAGTTGATAAAGATAACCAATATATTTTTTGTCTTTTACAGGAAAGAACAGAAATACACCTGGACAATAATGCCCCGGGGATTCACAGAGAGTCCTTCCCACCTTTACAAATCTTAAAAGCTGATTTAGATGATATAAAGTCTTCTACAGTCTCTAATTTATTACGGTATACAGATGATTTGCTTCTCCCTTCCCCTTCCTCAAACCTCTTCACAGAAAAGTTCTTGGCCTTAAAGGACACAAAGTCTCCAAAGAAAGATTACAGTTTACTCAGGCTCAGGTTAGATACTTAGGGAATTGGATCTCAAAACAAGGACTGCATTTGATCCAGAAGAAACTCCTCACAACTGCTTAATACTGACAGGTTACCTTTTCAATCCCAATGAAAATTTACAGATAACTCCTCTAACCAATACAGGTTGTTCATAGTTTCCTGATGGTTCTTATTTAAAGGATAAAAATGGTAAATATTGTCCTGGGTATGCTATTGCAACTCTCTTTGAAGTCATTGCAGTCATTGCAGCACTTTTACCTTTGGCTATTACAGCTGAATTATACACCCTTACTCAAGCTTATACTTTAGCCAAGGATAAAACCACAAATATTTATTTTTTTTAAACTTTTAAAAAATAGCTTTATTGAAAGAGGATTGACAACTAATAAACTACACGTATTTAAAATAAATAACTTGATAAATGTATTTGGTCATCTTACCCATTAAGTGTGCAAACCACAAATATTTATACTGATAGTCAGTATGCCTCTGGAGTAGCTCATGATTTTCAAATATTATAGAAACAATGAGGTTTCTTTACCCCCAATGGGGATAAGATTTAAAATGGCTCCTATGTACAACATTTATTAGATGTCATACTTTCGCATGTGGCTCTAGCTGTTATTAAGGTTCTGGGGTATTCCAGACTCAACTCCATAGATGCCAACAGAAGCCACCTCACTGATATATGTACCAAAAATGCTGCTTATAATGAGACCAATAGCCAAATCTCTGTCACGTTCCAAAGGGATGTTCTCCCAAATGATAAGTTTTGGGAAAATTGACCAGAAAAAAATTGGGGAAACATGACCACAGAAAAGGAGAAGCAATATTGGAAATTTATTAATTTTTGGTTTGATAAAAAGAGAAAGAGAGAGAGAGAGAGAGAGAGAGAGAGAGAACTCTGGTTTCAGCCAAATAACAATCTGGTCATTCCAGTAATTCTAAAATTCTCAATACTTGTAATTGTAACATGCATTAAGCCATTGGTGTACTGACAAAATGACAGCATTCGTGGACCCATATTGGTGGAGAACAGTTAATAAGACCATAAGAAGGGCCTACCTTACTTGTCCCACTTGTCCAAAGTATAATCCAGGAAAAGCTGTTCATACGGATGGATTTCATACAACTTCTCCATCTCGTAGTTTGTATGTTTTCTCACTGGACCAAATCTTTTCCTTCGTGGATAGGCTTGCATCTCTTCCGTGGCTAAAATTCTGTTAGAAGAAATTATCCCTACCTGGGGAACCCCTCTAAAACTTCATGGTGATCAGGGAACCCATTTTACTGGTCAGGGGGTTTGACAAGTTTGTGCTGTTTGGCCAGTTTTACAACACTTTCACTGTGCAGTGATAAAGGTATCTTCTGTTACATTGCTGAGGTGACTTTGAAAATCACCTAAGGGTAGGGGCTAGTTGCCAGTAGGTACAACAATGTGTTCGGAACTTTCAGGTCCACCCTGAAATAACAACATCCCGGGAAGGAAGAGGGGCTAGGGTTAAACCAATCACCAACAGCCAATGATTTGATCATGCCTATGTAACAATGCCTCCAGAAAAACCCAAAGGGGTGGGTTTGGAGAGCTTTTAGTTGGTAAACACACAGAAATTTAGGGAGAGTGATGAAGTTGGAGGTGGTATAGAAGCTCTCACCTTTTCCCAAACCTTACCACATGTATTTCTCCTGTCTCACTATTCTTCTTCATATCTTTTATAATCAATTGGTTACCTGGAAAGTAAAATGTTTTTATGAGTTTTGTGATCTGCTCTAGCAAATTAACCCAATGGGGGCGGGTTGCTGAAACCTCCAGTCTATAGTCTGTTGGTCAGAAGCACAAATGATAAACCGGACCTACAGTTGGCATCTGAAATGGCAGTAGAGGGCAGTCTTGTAGGACTGAATCCTTAATCTGTGGAATCTCCAGGTAGATAGTGTCAAATTGAGTTGAATTGTAGGGCACACAGTTGGTGTTGAAGAATTGCTCATTTGTGGGAAAACATCACACACAAACTTCATTGGGATTGGGATGCTCAGAACCATTATAGCTACACTTAAAAAAAAATTAAGCAACACATTTAATAATTTTTTCAAATCAGTGTGAAGGAGGATGTGTTTCCCATCTTTCACCAGAATGATTTCTGCCTGCCTCAGTAATGGAAATCATGCCCGCAGGTCCACACAACTTAATTTCCACATCTAGTGTGTGTGTGTGTGGGGGGGGGGGGTTGGTCCCTACTTTTTATTTGATTAAACGAGAAAATCCTGATGAAAATTATAAGTCAACAGGATAGTAGCATGTGTTGACAGCTGTGTATATTTCTATATTTTCAGATAAAATGTAAACCCTAAGTTATGGAGAAGTCTCTCAGATCGCTTTCAGAATTTTCTTAGGCTTTAAGTCAATGAGAATTCCAAAGAGAGAAGTTTGGGTGCTGAGATTCAAGGATAGTAGCAAATGGATTCCTAGCCCTGTCTTTGATTGCATTTGATCAAAGATTCTATGCTGTGCTGCACCATTTGGATGTGTGTTAAAATACGTCTAACAATGCATCACTTGTTTCTTTGTCTTTCTTTGATGAGTAAAGAACATCTTAAAGTCAGGGGGAAAGTTTGTAACACAATTTGGTCTTAAGAAATTCCCAAAGCTTTTCCTTAATATTTAAAATTGTGCTGTTTTGGTCCTAGCGGGACAGGTTTAGTCTCTTTAATATGTGGAACAATATATTGCTAAGATGTGAAGCTTGAAAAAACTACTTGAAATTTTAAAACTGGACCTACAAGTTATCTTCTGACTCTGATAAAATGCTTTAAGCCGCATTAATTTTTAAATCCCATATGATTACAATGGAATACTACTCAGCAATAAAAAGGAAAGAAGTATTGATACCGACAACAATATGGACGAATCTCAAAATAAAATCTTGCCTTTTGCAACAACGTGGATGGAACTAGAGTGTATTGTGCTAAGCAAAGTAAGTCAGTCAGAGAAAGACAAATACCATGTGATTTCACTCATATGTGGAATTTAAGAAACAAAACAGATCAACATAAGGGAAGGAAGAAAAAACAAGATGAAACAGAGAGGGAGGCAAACCATAAGAGACTCTTAAATACAGGGAACAAACTCAGGGTTGCTGGAGAGAAGGTGGGGAGGGGGGTATCTGCTAACTGGGTGACAGCATTAAGGAGAGAGGTTGTTGGGACGAGCACTAGGTGTTATATGAGCGGTGAATCACTGGGTTTTACTCCTAAAACCAATACTACACTGTACGTTAACTAATTTCAATATAAATAAATAAACAAACAAATAAATAAATAAAGGTAATTACCTTGAGTGAAAGAAGCCTAATGAAAAATAACAAATTCTATGTGATATGATGTATAGAAAGTCTTTTTAAAATGCAAACTAACATATAGTAACAGAAATAAGATCAGTGGTTGCCTGAGGATGGAAGAGAGAGGATTAAAAAGAGGCACAAGGTTGCAAAACTGGATACCCACATCTAAAAGCTTGAAGCTGGCCCCTTACCATTGCCTAAGTGGCCTTAAAAGGGGTGAACTTGATGGGGAGTGTGCTCTCAGAGCCAAAGATTGGCTGGAATAAATGAAGACCATGGTGCAAGGTCTTTTCCCCTTCTGACATACTATCATCCTTTGATTGTATTATATACTCAAATTTTGTCTGTCTATTGCTTTACAAACTAACCCTACTCAAGAATATTTCTTCAGCTAGCCTTAAGAAGAAAAAATATATTTTATTTAATAAACAAACATGTGCCCAGATGCAATGCCGAGGAGACAATTATTGTATATCTTTATAATTAGCTCAAAATGGCTCAAACATGTACAAAAAATAACTCAAATGGCTCAAAGACCTAAGTGAGTTAGTTAACCTACAACACCCTTTGAAAATAGGAGAAGCTGGATTCCTGAAAAATTCATTACATTGGATTTGGCAATCGTTTCATGGATATGACACCAAAAGAACAGACAACAACAACAAAAAATAGATAAATTGAACTTCATCAAAATTAATTCTGTGCATTGAAGGACACCATCAACAGAGTGAAAAGATGGAATAGGAGAAAATATTTGCAAATCATATATCTGATAAGGGGTTAATATCCAGAATATATAAAGAACTCTTACAGCTCAACAGCAATAACCACAATTTTTTAATGGGCAAAAGACATTAAATAAATATACATATATAATATATTTATAATATATATATTTAATATAATATATAGTATAAATATATTTAAAATTTATAATATATAAATATATATTATATATTTAATAAATTTAAATATATTTAAATACATTAAATTTTATATTATATTATATTATATTATATTATATTATTTGTATATAATATAATATATATTCCAAAGATATACAGATGGCTATAATATATATATTATATTATATTATATTATATTATATTATATCATATCATATTATATTATATTATATATATTCCAAAGATATACAGGTGGCTAACAAACACATGAAAAGATGTTCAACATCACTTAATCATTAGGGAAATGCAAATCAAAGCCACAATGAAAAACCACCTCACAACCATTAGGATGAACATTGTCTTTTTTAAAATAGAAAATAACAAGTTTGGGGAAGGATATGGAAAAGTTACAGCCCATGGGCACTATTAATGAAAATGTAAAGTGGTGTGGCTTCTATGGAAAGCGGTTTGGTGGTTCCTCAAATAATTAAAAATAGAATTGCCATATGACATAGGAATTCTACTTCTGCTATGTACCCAGAAGGTATTGAAAGCAGAATCTTGAAGAGATATTTGTACACTCATGTTCATAGAGATATTATTCACAATAGCCAAAGGATAGAAGCAATCCAAGTGTCCATCAATGGATAAATAAAATCCTAATGAAATCGTGCTTATTCAGCCTGAAAAAGAAAGAAATTCTGACATATGCTATAATGTGGATGAAACTTGAGGACGCTATGCTAAGTGAAATAAGCCAGGCACAGAAAGACAAACACTCTTTGATTCCACTTAGGTGAGGTACCTAAAATAGTCAAATTTATAGCGACACAAAGTAAGATGGTGGTTACTAAGAGCTGGGAGTTGATGGGAATAGGGAGTCATTGTTTGATGGATATAGAGGTTCAGTTTTGCAAGACAAAGAGAGTTCTGGAGAAGGATGGGAGGAATGGTTGCACAAAAATGGGAATGTGCTTGATACTACTGAACTATACACGTAAAAATGATTAAGATGACACATTCCATCTTATGTGTACTTTACCACAATTTAAAATAAAAATAAAAATTCATGGGACTGGGGGCGCCTGGGTGGCTCCGTAGGTTGAGCGTCCGACTTCAGCTCAGGTCATGATCTCATGGTCCGTGAGTTCGAGCCCCGCGTCGGGCTCTGTGCTGACAGCTCAGAGCCTGGAGTCTGCTTCACATTCTGTGTCTCCCTCTCTCTCTGCCCCTCCCCCATTCATGCTCTGTCTCTCTCTGTCTCAAAAATAAATAAACATAAAAAAAAAAATTCAAAGGACTGTATTTCTCCCTAACATTACTTTAGTGTGAAAGGAGTCTCCTACTAACGTATATTTCCATACAGCGCTGCAAAGATGAACACCAAGAGGCCATGATTTTATCAGATTTAAAATTTTCTCTCTCTCCTTCAGCACTTAATCAAGGTTAAAAGGTATATTGTTACAAACTGCACCATCCGCAACAAATAAAGTATATGTAGACCAACCTCTTTAGGGAAATGCTCCATCAGCAGTGATCCCACCCAGTTTTCTGCCACTCACAGGGTGAGCATTAATTGCAAACAAACAACCAAACCTCATTTTCTGTTACTTGGGTTTTCAGCAATAAACAAAAATTCATCAAGCACGTCTCCCTCATATATGCACTGCAAAGAACCTAGGGCTGATTCAGACTTTCAACATCATTGATTTAATCCAAGTATAAAGTGATGTGTCTATTCTGCCACACATGATTTAGTCATTGATATTCCACCATATACTTCTGAGACTATACAATGTCCAAGCTGTTCCTTGGTAAAGGGATTTTGGCCTTACCTTATTCTTCAGGCATAACATTTGCCAAATGCTCAGGGTAGCCTATTCAATAGCCATCAGTCCTGCTATTTCTTCCTGGCTAGCACAATTACTTCTATTATTAGGCTTCTAAAAGGCAGGTGACTACTCTCTCAGCACTCATGTAATCTAGGGATGGAACTTACTTGAATCAAGGTCCACAGGACCTAAGGGGGAATCTGAGGATCTACGGAAAAGATTTATTTCCCTAGTAATAAAGATGAGAGGAGAAACTGCATGGGTTTTCAAACTTGGGAATCGCCAGGATGAACTCTGAAAATTGCCCCTGTGCACAGAGGGTCAGGAGAGACTGAAGAAAGAGGTAGGCTGCTCCAGACTGGTAGGTGGCAGGGTTAATAAGCAAGAGATTGTTTTGGCAGCCACAGGACAAGTATATCTCCACACCCACCTGCCATGATTTAAGAGTTTGTGTACAGAGGAGGGAGTTAAGATGGAGGAGTTGTACAGGGACTCTGAGTTTGTCTTGTCCCTGAAACATGGCTGGATCAGCATCAAACCATTTTGAACACTTAGGAAACTTATCCAAGGATTAACACAACAATCTTGCATAATTTGAGTCACAGAACTTGACAGGTATGTGGTGTGAAGGGTGAGTTGGGGGAGAGAAATGCCACAAAGATGCGGAGGGTAGGGAGCTGTTTTTTTCAGAGAGAGGACGAGACAGAAAGAGAAAGAGGGGGAATGCAGTGTATCAGGATCGTGCAAGAAAATCACTCCACCCAATAGTGCCTGGAGAGAAAGTGAGAAAGTAAGAGTGAAAGCACTTGCAGGGGACTGGACAAGAAGGGTCCAGTGATGGGGATATAGGAGAGGGTTTCAATACCACCAGGTTTTGTTCTATTATTATTGTTCTATAAGCAGTGGAGTGCAGAGTCTTCAGGTTCAGAGCTTAGTGCCTGGCAGTGCTCTGGTAAGGAAATAGGTTGAATCCCCAGGAGCAGGCAGTGTAGTCTGAGGGGTCCAAGTGTCACATGGGAAGTGATTAGAGTGCATTTGATAGAGGCCATACATCCTCCCCTTGGGCAAAATCCTGGCGGACTCCTGAGAAGGACCACGTTTGCTGATATTGGGACAAAGACGTCAGAGTGTGG
Organism: Panthera uncia; assembly: GCF_023721935.1. Taxonomy (NCBI): domain Eukaryota; kingdom Metazoa; phylum Chordata; class Mammalia; order Carnivora; family Felidae; genus Panthera; species Panthera uncia. The sequence continues at coordinate 40,924 of NW_026058230.1, read as the reverse complement.
CAAAACTTGGTGCCAGCTGTGTGTTGCGATTTGCCATGAACTCTGAACCTCTGCCACTGCACGATCATGCAAATATTTTCTGGGACAAGCTGGCACCTGGCCATTGCTCCACAAGACCCTCCCCCAGAGAATCAGCACGGGTCTAAGATGCGGGTGGCTCTAAAGTGTGGGGTTTTGAAACACAGCCCCATCTGAGATAAAATTCTGGAGGGAGGTGCCACTTGGCAGGGAGACAGCTTGGACATGGAGAAGGTAGATGCGGGGAGTGGGTGGCGGTCTGAGACAAGCGAGGGGTGCTTGATCACAGATCAGTGAGAGCACAAAGTTCCTGTACCAGAGACTAGGGGGCTGAGTGAATCAAATTTCACCCTGAGCACATGTGGGCACATGTGCACCCACATGTGTACTAGCACACACAGATGCACCACAGTAGCTAAGCAGTGCCACCAAGTGGAAGATGGAGCTGTTACACCAAGTCCTTCCCAACTTCACCCTCTGAGCACATCCTCAGAAAACCAGCACAAATCCCTCCCACCTGCTTAGTCTAAGACTATAGTGTGCTTCAAAGTTTCAGTCCTAGGGGAAATTGGATGTAACTTCATTCAGGTCTCATTCTGTTTTTTTTTTTTTTAATAAAATTTATTGTGAAATTGGTTTCCATACAATACCCAGTGCTCATCCCAACAAGTGACCTCCTCAATGCCCGTCACCCACTTTCCCTCTCCCTCACCCCCCCATCAACCCTCAGTTTGTTTTCTGTATTTAAGAGTCTCTTATGGTTTGTAAATTCTGTTTGCTGGTTCATTTATTTGTTCATTTTCTTTATTTCTGTTTTTGCTTAAATTGTTTTCTTTTTTCTTTCTCTTCTTTCTTTCTTGGATATGGAAAGAGCAAATTCTTTTTTATTTTTATAAAAATTTTTAAATTTTTAAATTTTATTTTATTTCCTTTATTTTATTTTATTCTTTTCTTTTCTTTTCTTTTTCAATATATGAAATTTATTGTCAAATTGGTTTCCATACAACACCCAGTGCTCATCCCAACAGGTGCCCTCCTCAATACCCATCACGCACCCACCCCTCCCTCCTACCCCCATCCACCCTCAGTTTGTTCTCAGTTTTTAGGAGTCTCTTATGGTTTGGCTCCTTCCCTCTCTCTCTCTTTTTTTTTTTTTTTTCATTCACCTCTCCCATGGTCTTCGGTTAAGTTTCTCAGGATCCACATAAGAGTGAAGACATATGGTATCTGTCTTTCTCTGTATGACTTGTTTCACTTAGCATAACACTCTCCATTTCCATCAACGTTGCTGCAAAAGACCATATTTCATTCTTTCTCATGGCCACGTAGTATTCCATTGTGTATATAAACCACAATGTCTTTATCCATTCATCAGTTGATGGACATTTAGGCTCTTTCCATAATTTGGCTATTGTTGAAAGTACTGCTATAAACATTGGGGTACAAGTGTCCCCTATGCATCAGCAAGCCTGTATCCCTTGGGTAAATTCCTAGCAGTGCTATTGCTGGGTCATAGGGTAGATCTATTTTTAATTTTTTGAGGAACCTCCACACTGTTTTCAAGAGTGGAAACAGTTCCCATTTGTCCACATCCTCGCCAGTATCTGTATTCTCCCGATTTGTTCATTTTAGCCACTTTGACTGGCATGAGATGGTATCTGAGTGTGGTTTTGATTTGTATTTCCCTGATGAGGAGCGACGTTGAGCACCTTTTCATGTGCCTTTTGGCCATCTGGATGTCTTCTTTAGAGAAGTGTCTATTCATGTTTTCTGCCCATTTCTTCACTGCGTTATTTGTTTTTCGGGTGGGGAGTTTGGTGAGCTCTTTATAGATTTTGGATACTAGCCCTTTGTCCGATATGTCATTTGCAAATATCTTTTCTCATTCCGTTGGTTGCCTTTTAGTTTTGCTGATTGTTTCCTTTGTCGTGCAGAAGCTTTTTATCTTCATGAAATCCCAATAGTTCATTTTTGCTTTTAATTCCCTTGCCTTTGGGGATGTGTCAAGTAAGAAATTGCTGCGGTTGAGGTCAGAGAGGTTTTTTTCCTGCTTTCTCCTCTAGGGTTTTGATGGTTTCCTGTGTCACATTCAGGTCCTTTATCCATTTTGAGTTTGTTTTTGTGAATGGTGTAAGAAAGTGGTCTAGTTTCATCCTTCTGCATGTTGCTGTCCAGGAGACCTTCTTGACCATAATGATTTGTCCTCTGTATCCATCAAGGATGCTGAGGTGGGGCAGAAAACTCCTGAAAGTTACCATGTAACAAAATACATTTAGCTCCACTATAACTAGAGCCAACACTTTTTGTTTATTTCTGGGGAGCTATTGTAAGCTCAACATGAGGTCTCCAATTGCCTCCAATGGCTCTGACCTGGAGGCAGTCTTGTCCTGATTCCTATACCTGGAGAATAGGATGCATCAACCCTGAATATGACAATATTCTTGAGGCCTCTACTAGAGTAGACAGGGCTTCAAAGATGGTAGGGGACAGGTCTTAACTGGTGTCCAGGTTTTAAGGCACAGTATGCTGTTTCCTGAGGTTTCCAGTCTCTTTTCAGGTGTGGTCCTAGCAGCAGTGAGATCAAACCACATTTGTTTCTGGGTTATTTTTTGTCAGAGTCACTATGGTTATATTGGGATAGTCTTTTTGCTTTCTGAGTTCCCTCTCTGTCTTGGGTCTTTCCCATAAACTGTACCTGTTCCCAGGATTTGTCAGTTTTCCCCAGATCAGCAATAGATTGTCCAACATCATCAAAATATCTTGTCTTATGACTGGACTCTGCATGGATATCAGTGTCCCATACCAGGTGCACTGAGGGTGGACTGTGTTATCCTGGTTTTAGTTCCTGCAGTGAATGTCACCTAATCAGAGCTTTTAAAAACTGGTCAAAAACAGCCTGTCTCATTCCCAACTCCTTACGAATTTGTTGTAACTCCTCCATAGATCTATAGATTACCAGGATCCCACATGCCTAGGGAGATTCCCTTTCATTGGGCCAAGCCTCCCTGCAGGCTAGAATAATCCAATCTATAAGGGAATGAGTAACTTTAAACCCCTGAGCACCAGGCCAGCACTGCTGGAAGACTGTGTGTGTGTTGTCGTTGCTCATTTTCTCTGTCTCCTACCCGGTCAGAGAAATGCCATCACCCACCATATCCCATAGCTGCAGTAACCATGCCAGGATAGTTTCCCTGGTCTTTTCCTAAACTTAGCAGCTACACCAATAAGCTCAGGGGGAGTATATTCTCTCATCATGAATGTTTCCTGAACTGTGGGCTGCCCCACTGGCTGGGATTGCTGTTGCTCTGCTTTTGCTTTCCTGTGTATTAAGGATCAAACAGCACCAGGTGTTTCATTCATTTCACTGCTAATCACCATAAAATCGTCCTCCTCATTTTCCTCACTTTCCCAGGTATTCCACCTCTTTGTGTCCCAATCAGGCTTTGTCATAAGCACTTGGACCTTACTCCATTGCAGCTTGTCATCTCCTAGTTTGTAAAGAAGAATGCTAGGATCTCCAACTAATTATCCTGCTCTTGCATCCTGTCTTCCAGCCCTCAAAGCCAGCAGAGTAGTGGAAACCTGCCCATCTTTCTCTAACCTCAGCTCTTCTTCCAACTTTATAACACAAGTTTCAGCCTCTAGTTGGGTACTAATGGCCAGCCCACAGTAGAAGCCAGCCAACTACACAGCTGTGCATTTCTCTTCTCTGCTGCACTGCACTCTGCATGGTTCCTCAAACAAAAGTATCAGACCAGTCACCATTTAGGGAACATCCTTGTACTCATGCACTGGTCCACAAGCCTCTGACCTATGTCTCATCCCTCCCCACAAAAAGGTCACGAACAACTCCCAAGACCCATCTTTCAGTCTCTTGGCTGGCTAGCAAGTTGTTGGTTTGCAACCTCAGGTATTCCCAGAATGAAATTTGAAACCAGCCCCCATATGGAAAGCAGACAGAAAGAGGCAGGCTTTAGCAGGGTTAATAAGTGAGGGAAGTAAGAGGCCTGACTTGGGCAGCTTCAAGAAAAGTAGATCTTTACACTGGCCCACTAGAATCTTAAGTTTATATAGAGGCTTTAACTAGGTTCAGGTACATGTACCATCCAGATAGACTCAATAATGCATTGTTCTCTCAGGGCTGTGTCTTTCAAAATGGTTCCCACTTTGGAAATGGTAGGCAGAGTATACATTCCAAGGACAGGGCAGGGAGTGAGAAGCCTCTATATACCCAGAGCCAACCAATGGTCATGTCCTCTCGATGACCTCCTCCAACAAACCGCTCCTCTTGCTTTTAGGTGCTATTATCCAAGGACAAAATGCCTGGAACAATGGCAGTCATCTTGCAACAATGAGGGGCATGGTCTAAGACAAAAGCATCACAAGATGGCTGCATCTTAATGTCATTATCGAGGAACTGAATTAACCAATGACTATATCTGAACTTCATGTGGGAAGACTTTGGATTGTCCCCTGTTACTTATAGCCAAGAGCAACCTTCCAGCATAAACATTAACTTTATTGCTGCTTTTATAAGCTTCTTTGAAATTATGTGACTTGTACATACTTTTGCTGTAAGAGCAACTTTGATTTATGCCACTGTAGTTTTGCTGTCTTCTCTGTATTTAATGATAAAATTATTGCTTTGGGATGGGAAAGCAATATGTTGCAATCATTCTAAGAAGTCTCTGTTGCCTTGTCTGTGAGGTCATTATGTCATGTGTGAAAATGACACAAAAGCTTTGATAGCTTCAAGCCATCTAACAAAGTTTCATAATGGACAACACCCTAGGATAAAAAAGATATGTGATCCAATAAAATACAGTTTCAATGGTATAATATATTCTAGATATATTTAAATTTTGCTCAGAACCACTCATCCCACCATTTACACATCCCGATACTAAATGTGCACTGGAACCTCATTGATTTTGATGATATTATTCTAAGTTGAAGCAATTTACTTTTTTTTTGGAACCTCAACTTTTATGCTTCAAAGAAAAAATTTTAAGCCATTGATCCATTTTTATGATTTGGGGATATAACACAACACAACGGCAACCCTGAAAAATGTTAATAAAATTAATGTAAGCAATAATATGCACAGAAAATATGTGAAAATAACACCTGTTGCCTTCATTTTATTTTTAAAAATTTTTTAAACATTTATTTATTTTTTGAGAGACAGAGAGAGGCAGAGCATGAGCAGGGGAGGGGGAGAGAGAGACACACACACACACACAGAATCCTAAGCAGCCTCCAGGCTCTGAGCTGTTTGTTAGCACAGAGCCCGACACAGGGCTCGAACTCACGAACTGTGAGACCGTGACCTGAGCTGAAGTCGGAAGCTCAACTGACTGAGCGACCCCGGCGCCCCTGTTGCCTTCATTTTAGACAAGAGATTGCTGCAGTCCTTAGAGTCTAGGAACACCTTTAGGAACATAATTACTTAAGTATATGGCAGGATTTCCATGGAAGTCTATTCATGGAAAGGATTTCTATGAAGGGTTATTTTCCGGCTTCCCCTAAATCACTCATCAACTGCTTCACCCTTCTGTGTTTCTAATGCAACCATACACATGGCCCAAACACCTAAGGGGTGGCAGCAGCAGTGGGATCTCTCCAGGCAAGGAATGGCCTGCTATGTGTTGACCCCCAGCTCAGTGCCATGCACCACTTTGTGCTTTATGCTAAGATTGGTGGCATAATAGTAAGAATGGCCTTATTTGGGGCAGCAGGTCTCTGATATAAGACTTCAAAGTGCTCTCCAATCACTTACCATATGCAAACAATGTCCCCTTCACTACATCCTAGGATTTGTAAGAAACACCTGTGTGTTGATCCACTCTAATGACCTTTCCAGGTAAGCCCCTTCTTCATGCCCCTGTCACAGCCCCATCAGCCTCCCATCAGTGACAGCTTTGAGAATCGAGTGAGTAGATGAAGAAGTCAGGTTATCCAACATAAGAACATTAATAATCCTCACTCTATTTAACTTACTTGTCCTGGCCTCAGGCTTCAGGGCTGGCAGGTGTCCACCATGGTTAGGGGACACCATGGACTGACCACTATACATGACTCACATCCCTAAAAGGCCTTAATTTTATACCTTTGACATATTTTCCAATGAAGGTGCATGCATTGTTTTTGTGCAATGTGTTAAATTGTTAATGCAAACTTTAAAATACACAATTTTTAGAATAATGCTTTAGCGTTTCTTCATTCGCTATATTTGGAACCTAAAAAAAATGGAAGTATCCTGGGCATCTTGATCTCTTGAGAGATGCTGGAGCTAGTTGAGCCAGAGTGACATTGGGGCAATACCCCTGCTGGGGTTCTACTTCTCCCTCCAAGCCAGCAATGCTGACAAAGGCTGGAAGCCATGTTTACAAATTTCAATGTGTAGACATTTTATTCCCAATTCAGTTTCAAAATGCGGGCTGAAATTTCTGAGACAAAAAGCTGCTTTGACAGTATTTACTAGGAATGAGGATGATAGGAAGGCACAAAGCAACTCATGGTGTGTACATCAAAGCCCACCTTCTGGAAATTCAACTGGATTCCTAACTTCAAGTTGGAGAGTTCAGGAGTTATCCTATGTTAATAGGGAGCCACCAAAGATAGATGAGGATTGTGGCTTGTTTAGTATTGTATTTTAGAAAGATCATTGGTAGCTAGTGAAGAGAGACTGGAGCCTGAGGCTATTGTTCATGTACTTCTAGGTAAAAATCAAGGGCATGGTGAAAATCCTGTTCTGGGGTTTCCAGTTGCAGACTTGACAAAACAAATAGCCCTTCCCTGGCAAGAACTTTCAGTGAACACAATGCATCCTCCCAAAGGGAGAAAGCTGGCCTCCCTCACATGGAGCATTTCTCTCCCTGCTGGCCTAACTTAGCTGAGAGTAAGAGGGCCAGGAAACCTCTCAGAAGAGAACAGGTTCAAGGGAGAATAGGAGGTAATTTCTTATTGGGAAGCTTGAGGGTCTGGTGTCCCATTTTCTGGGATAGTCTGTCCATTTGCTTCCTCCATCATTTCCTTATACTGACGTTTGAAGAAGCCAACCTGTGGAGAGGAAGGAAAAGAGAATTAGGAAATCCAGTGGAAGAGAGGAAAAGAGATGATTGAGGAGGGAGAGGGATCACCATTGCTGGAGCCCCTACTATGTTCCAGCACTACACTAGAAACATTAGACACACTGTGTCATTTAGCCTTTACCAAAATTCTGTGAGTTGGATGAAATCACCTTCAGAATGAGAAGTCAAGACCCAGCATGGACCAGTCACTGCCTACAGTCACAGAAAGAATCAGTGGTAGTGTCAGCACCCAATCCAGTGCTGTGCTTTATTTTATAATTTGCTGTGAAGAGAAACATGTAGTGATAAAGAGGAGAGTGGAAAAGACAAGGAGAGCAATTAAAGGCAGTCTGACTAGAATTAACAACACAAGAAACAACAGATGTTAGCAACAATGCAGAGAAAGGGAAGCCATCCTAAACTGTTGGTGGGAGTGCAAACTGGTTCAGCCACTCTGGAAAACAGTATGGAGGTTACCCAAAATTTAAAAAAAAAACACACAACTACCCTCTAATCCAGCAATTGTGCTACTAGGTACTCAAGGATACAAAATACAGATTCAAGGGGCGCCTGGGTGGCTCAGTCAGTGAAGCATCTGACTCTTGACTTCGGCTCAGGTCATGATCTCACGGTTCATGAATTTGAGCCCCACATCGGGCTCCATGATGACAGCGTGGAGCCTGCTTGGGAGTCTGTCTTTCCTTCTCTCTCTCTCTCTCTCTCTCTGCCTCTTTCTGCTCTCTCTCTCTCTCTCTCTCTCTCAAAATAAATAAAAAACTTTAAAAAATTAAAATTGAAAGAAAAAACAAAAAGACAAAAAACAAAGGGATACATGCACCCCAATGTTTACAGCAGCATTATCACTAATAGTCAACTATGGAAAGAGCCCAACTGTCCATAGGCTGGTGAATGGATAAAGAAGATTGTAGATATCAAAAGAAATGAAATCTTGCCATTTGCAATGACAAGATGGAGCTAGAGTATATTAATCTAAGAGAAATAAGTCAGCCAGAGAAAGACAAATATCATATGATTTCACTCATATGTGGATTTAGGAAACAAAACAGATAAACATACGAGAAAGGAAAAAAAGGAGAGGGAAGAAAACTATAAGAGACTCAACAATAGAGAACAAACTGAGGGTTGTTGAAGGGTAGGTGAGTGGGAGGTGGGATAAATGGTGATGGGCATTAAGGGGAGGAATTATGATGAGCGCTGGGTATTATATGAAAGTGGTGAATTACTAAATTCTACTCCTGAAACCAATACTACACCATACATCAACTAACCTGAATTTAAATAAAAATTTGGAAGAAAAACACATAAGGAGGCCTGAGAATCAGACAGGAAGGCATGAGGGAGTGTTGGGGACTGGTGATGTCATATGTGGGAGGGGATCTCTCATATGCAGTGCGTTAGCAAGAATGTGTATCTATATCCAAGGTGAGTTCTTCCCTACACTGCAGAAAGAATGGGATCAAAAACTGATGGCTCAGTTAAGCGTCTGACTTCGGCTTAAGTCATGATCCCACAGTTCATGGGTTATAGCCCGCGCAGGGCTCTGTACTAACAGCTCAGAGCCTGGAGCCTACTTCGGATTCTGTGTCTCCCTCTCTCTCTGCCCCTCCCCTGTCTCTGTCTCTCAAAAATAAATAAAAATGTTAAAATAAAAAAAAAAACCTGGTAGTGTCAAGAGCAGGATGAAAATACTCACCTTATACAGAATGACTGTGATGAGAGCCAGCAGCAGCAGTCCTCCCAAAGAGCTGCCCACAATAATGGGGACAGGGTTGTAGACCTCATACTTCTCCAGTACCATCTCCATCTGGAGTGGAGGTGACCTCATCAGAAAGTATCAGAACTCTTGCTGTCCCAGACTCTTCCCAGGTTCCCCAACCTTTAACTCTCTCCCCTCCTTCCTTTACTCCAAGGGGTGACAAAGAGAAAAATTCATAGGCTTGGGGACACCTCTCCTGCTGAGGGACCTTCATCCTTCCTGCCTCCAGGCTTTTGAGCCTCACAGCACCACATATTTTGCAGTAGGAGCCCTCTTACCAGCCTGGCCACTGCCTACCACACAGTCACTACCTGAGCTCTCAAGAATGCCTCCTGTCCTGGAAGCTGGGCATACACAGATGTGTTGAACATGATTTCAGCCACACTCACAATCAATACCTTCTTCTGCAATGTCTACAAAACAGAGGGGGCACAGATGAGGAACTAGCACTGGGAAAGGCACAGAGTTCAAGAAATGTCCTGGCTGGAGGATGGACACAGACATCATCTGGTGGCACCTGAATCCTGTGGTGGGGCGGTGGGGGGGTGGGTGGACTCTGCTGTTGGGCCTACACACCTGGCTGACCCAGCCAAAGCTGAGGTTGCCCTTTAGGATGAAGTCAAGTTCCTCCTGGACGCCAAAGGAAGGCAGGTCACAGTGGAACCTCAGGCAGTCAGCAATTGAGCAGTTCTAGGGACAGAGAAGTAGCATTAGGCCAGAGAAAGGTGGTTTTGAAGGCAGATGACAGCATAAAACTGATTGATGTGAGAGGAGCAGTCACAATTGAATTCAAGAGGGCTGTTCAGTAGACAGCCATCTGAATGTAATACAGGTTCTTGAATTAAACTCTTCTGGCGTGTGGTTTGAAGTGGAAATGGCCCAGAGCCCTCCTTTTACCAGCACGGGATTCTTCTGAATGTGGGTCAGGAAGTCAGACTCTATGGGCACCATTCTCTCTGAAGAACACTGAATGGAGGGGTTCTAGGAAAAAACACAGAGAACAAGCATCTAAGGGGGTTGGGCATCAGGAATTCATGAGGGACAGAGAGATCCAAGTAAAGGGCATTAGCTGGGGAGCTGTACACAGTCCTTGAGTACCTGGGGGTGGAAAACCTCTAACTCTGTCCACACAGGCACCCCATTCAGCTCCACAGGCACAGAGAAGTTGATGCTGACAGGCAGGTCCCTCTGTCCCAGATTGTTCACCTGCACAGAGGGCAGTGAGAGCAAAGACCATGCCAAATGCCATATCCCTCCCTAATTGCTGGCTGCTAGCCCCCTGCCACAGCCCATGCTCTTGAGTCAGTATCACTTGCCTGGTATCTATGCTGAGCCTGGCTGCTTTCCTCCCAGTCCAAGGCTGAGAAGTTGAGGTACTTGGTGGACTGTTCATGGCTGGGGAGAAAAGAGGCACAGATGGATTTGAAGTTCCTTGAGGGACTCCTAAAGAGGCTCAAGTTAGCATCATGACAGGATAGGTAGCCAGTGGGGCCTTGGGGTGGCCTTCAATGAATTCTGTGACTGATCTGAGGTAATGGGAGGATTTAGGGAGCAGGGCTGGGCTTCAAGCTGGGTGCAAGCTTCTTGCAGAAGCTGTCAATGGAGTAAACTGCCAAGGAGGCTGGCAGAGAGCACCGTGAAAGGGACCCAGAGCTATGCCATTGACTCACTAGAGAGCAGGGGCCAAACCATCCCTCTTTGTGTCTCTGTTTTCCTTTCAGGCCTTCATGGGCACAGAGGATACAGGATATGCATGTGAGACCCAGCAAAGTTTTGGGGAGACTTGGACTTATACTATTGGTAAATGTTTACTGGACACTACCACTGTCTGGCCTCCCACAGACCTTCCTTCCTCTCCTGTTTCCTTGGCTTTTCTTGGTCCTGGGACTTAGAGGTGAGGGAAGGCCTAACAGTACTCTTTACTGGATCTCAGCGTAACAATTCCTCCTGAGCCCTACCCAAGCCCATGTGTGGAGACCCAGTGGCCAGCCTGGCTCCTCACACAGGTGGGTGGGCTCACCTCTGGCCCTTCTTGCTCCACTTCTTGGGTACCTGTCCTTTGCCCACACAGTCCTAATTCTAGACCACTTCCACTCTAAACTCTCATCCCTCCTCTGTGAGGAGCTTCCCCAAAATGCCCCAGCCTCATCCTGTGGGCCTCTCTGAATGCTCCCACCCACAGAGTCAAATCAGCTGAGTACAGCTGAACTGTAGGGCCAAATATGCCTAGATATGCCCTGCCCATGGGTTTCCAGTACACACTCCAGCAAACAAGCTCAGAGCATGCACCTGGCTGGGCTGCTGAGACCTCCCAATGTGGAGATGTGAATTAGAATGTGACACTGGGCAGGAGGAGGGTGTCCAATGAGGCACAAGGGCAGAACTAGCACAGGGAAAGGTACCCAGGCTAAGCCACACAGACTTGTTGCATATCATGGATGTATACATCCCACAAGGGCAGGAGATTGTGTCTAGTTTTGATTATACAATACAGACTCAATAAATTTTTGTTGAATTTCAAATGAATTTATGGAAAGCAGCCAGAGCACTGTGCTTAGAACACAGGAAATGCTAGGAAGCTATTTACTGAAAGAAGGTGTCTGCTCCAACACATGACTTGACTCCTGAGTTTTAAACACCTCATCTATTACCCTTCCTGGAGCAGCATTTTAAGCTTTTTTTCTTTTATCTAACTTCTCCCTGAAATTTGACCTCTACAGCAAGCAGGTCATTTGTCTCTATACCTCCCAAAAGGGACTGGGAAGAGGAGGAGTAGCAGGTCTAACGCCCTGCAGGTGTAAATCTCTTCCTTTCAATGAAGAATTGTCTCACCCAAATGTCAATGACTCCTTTGAGAACCACTGCTGGCTAATCCCAATGCCATGGACTCTCACATTTAGCAGAGGCCTCCCCTGACAGAAGGCTCTAGCTGCTCTTGGAAACTCAGCCTCAGAGTACAGAACCATGGAGAGGTCCTTGATGAGATTCTGTCTTGGATCAGAGTAACCTCACTTCCAAATAAAGCTGTAGGAATCTTGAGACATGGAAATGTCTCATATTTCTCAGGAAACCCAGGAAAATCTTGGTGTTTCTAAAAAAGCCTTCTGAGAACTGTAACCTCTATTAAATGTATAACAATAATAATATTACAATTATTATTATCATAGCTATCCCGCAATAAACACTCGATATTTAATTAGTAAGTGCTAGCAGTATCATCTACCAATTGAAAAGGTGGTGATAAAACCTGAATGTTCCAGATGTTGAAATGCTGCAGGGGATAAAATCCTTTCCTAGCCCCATCAGAGTGATAGAGAAGAACGCTTTTGAGCTGGTGGTATGGTACCTGCTGATCACAGTGTAGATGGCATACTTCACCATGAGCTCCATCTGAAAGGTGGTCTTGCTGGTCCTGGGAGTAGTATTTTCACTGGAGAAAGAGGAGGAGCCTAATTGGCAAGGACCCCAGAGGAGGAGGCTAGGGGCAAGGAGGCACTGCCCCCGGCCTGGCCCAGCTCACCTGCTCACATTAGCTGTCAGAAGCAACCTATCACCCAGTATGGCCTTGGGGGAGACGTCAAAGGTGACCATGAAGGTCATCTGAGGAAGAGGCAAGAATGAGGGAGTCACCAAGAAATGAGACAGGGTAGGGGCAGGTAAGCAGTGGGTGGGCAGAAGCAAGGCTGACCTTAGCACCCTCACGGAAGATGAGGTGGTTGATGCTGCAACGGGTGCTCTGAGTACTCTGGCCCTGGGCTGGGGTGCCATCACAGGTCAGGCTTGGGGAGTGTGCCTGCAGCTGGTTCTAGGCAAGGGCAAGTAAAGAAAAGGCAGGTGAGCATTGTTTAATATTCTAAAGAGACTCCATGAAGTAGTGAGTTTCCTGGTATGTATCTTAAGGTTATGTTTTTTAAAATATCTTCAGACACTGTCTGGTCAAATTTCTTCCTAATGTAGAAATGCCAGATTTATTAGAGTTTACCCTCTTTATTTTTTGTTCTTTTAAAAGAGCTTTTTATTATGGAAATTTTCAAACATACTCAAAAGTAGAAAGACAGACTAGATAAGTCAACCCTCTTTGTTTCCATCACTCAATTTAAATTTCTACTCTTGTTTTATTCAGCTGCTTGACAATTTTTTCTGAATAATTTAAAGCACATTCTGGATATCACATCATTGTATCCAGAAACACTTCAGTGTATGCCACTAACAGATAAGGGTATTTTTTAACATAACCACAAGACTTAAGAAATCACACTCAATAAAATAACTCCTTAATACTAGCTAATATCCAGGTCATGTTCAGTCTTCACATTTTCTCCAATAATGTTATTTTGCAGCTCATTTTTATTTATTTTTTACAGCTATTTTTAAAATCAATATCCAACGAAGGTTCACATATTGCATTTGGTTGACACATCTAGTAGTACATTCAATGATAGGGTGCTCAACCCTCACACAGCCAGAATTTGCCATTCCTAGTGCATTCCTTCATACATAAATCAAAATATGCTCCCATTGGGAATATCACTAGCCTAAGAGAGACATCGGAGACCAACCAATGAAATGGAAAGTATAGACCTAAGTTTAGATGTTTGTTCAAATAAACCAGCTGTAAAAAAGATATTTTTGAGACAATTAAGGAAATTAGACTATGGTCTAAATACAAAGGAATCATTCATTTTGTTGGATGTGATCATGAGATTGGGGTCATGTAAGATGTGTGGGAGGAATGCAATGACATGTTGTCTGGGACTTGTTTTAAAATACATCAGCAAAGGGAAAAAACCCAGATGAAATAAATGTGGTCAAATGTTAATAATTGTTGAATTTGGGGGGCGCCTGGGTGGCGCAGTCGGTTAAGCGTCCGACTTCAGCCAGGTCACGATCTCGCGGTCCGTGAGTTCGAGCCCCGCGTCAGGCTCTGGGCTGATGGCTCGGAGCCTGGAGCCTGTTTCCGATTCTGTGTCTCCCTCTCTCTCTGCCCCTCCCCCGTTCATGCTCTGTCTCTCTCTGTCCCAAAAAAAAAAAAAAAAATTGTTGAATTTGGATGATAAATTGTGGGGAGGTTTGTTGAACTACGTCCTATTTTTGTAAATGTTTAACATTTCATAATAAAATTTTCATTAAACAACCTGTTTCTCTTTGACTCCCTGTTGTCCTAGTTCTATCTTCTAGAATAGAGATTGCCAAATGACAGCTCACCATCAATTTTTATAAATAATTTTTTATTGGAAAACAGCTATGCTCATTCATATACATACTTTCATTGTCAATGGCTACTTTCATTCTACAACAGCAGAGGTGAATAGATGTGACAGACACTGTGTGACCCACAAAGCTGAAATATTTATCATCTAGTCCTTCATAGAAAAAGTGAAATCAGTAACCAAATGGTTAACAAGACTAATATGTGCAACTACAACTTTTTACCCAAATTTGCTTGTTCTCAGAATGTGGCCTACCACCACATTTCTGTAGAAACAGTCTTGCCTAAAACCATGATAACAAAACACTTGATTTAGGTGTTTTGCAGAGACTCAGGCCTCATCAAGAAACTGGCCAGAACTGATCAGGACCACTGACTGCCTCTTTGACCATGCACAAATGCACAAGGGGTGAACTTTTGGCATAGAAGGGCCTAAAACTCCACTCTTGAATCATGCTAAGAAAACCATCTTCTGGTAATACGTAACATGCATGACAGCTTATGCAAAAGCTTCTCACGGTGCAGATAACAAAATGACCGCAATCCTCCCCTACTTATTAACTTCCTTTATCTGATTCTAAAGTCATATCACTCTTCTCCCCTATAACCAGACCTTGTTTTATTTGCCTTTAAATATCCCTGACTCTCCCTTTCCTTATGCAATGTCTCAATGATTGGCTTTACTGCACATTGAGGGTATGGACTTGGATTTGGTTACAAATTTGGCAAACCAGCCAGGAACTCTGCCTATGATTTGTCTACTCTCCAGCCAGTAAAAGTAACAGGAGGTTGGTGATAAGTCCAAGGAGTGTCCTAGGCTCTTTTGTTCTCGAGACCATCCCAGGGGCACCACCCCAACTTGGCACCACTGACTTTCTATGTTTAATTTAACTCTGTGGCAAGGAAACATCTTTTGGTTTGGACAGACATCTTTTCAAGAGTATTTTGGTATGATAGCATGTGAGCTTATTTCTTATTCTCATTCAGTTGCCTCAAAATAGGTAGGGGCATTTGGTTTGGTTCTCTTAGCCTCCTTTTCTTGCTTAACTAAGAAAAGTTTCCTAGGGTGCTAAGTGAAATAAGTCAGTCAGAGAAAGACAATACCATATGATTTAACTCATATGTGGTACTTAAGGAACAAAACAGATGAACACAGGGGAAGGGAAGGAAAAATAAAATAAGATAAAGACAGAGGGGGAGGCAAACCATAAGAGACTCTTAAGTAATAGAGAACAAACTGAGGGTTGCTGGAGGGGAAGTAGATGGGGGGGATGGGATAAATGGGTAATGGGAATTAAGGAGGGCACTTGTTGGAATGAGCACAGGGTGCTATATGTAAGTGATGAATCACTAAATTCTACTCTTGAAACCAATATTACGCTATATGCTCTATATTAAGTAACTTGAATTTAAATAAAATCTTGGAAGAAAAAAATAAAATAAACATAAAAAGAAAAGGTTGACTAGAAAACTTTTTGGTTCAGTCAGTGAAGACCCAACTTTCAGAGAGGAACTAGAGACTAGGAAGCCATTTGGTTCAGTAGGTGAAGCCCCAACTTTTAGTGAGGAACTAAATGCTCACAGTAGTACTCTCTGAGCTTCATCTGGTATGTTTGTTGCTGCAGCTTTTGGCATCTTTGCATAATACCAGCCATGTTCTAATTAGAAAATGAGAAATGACTATTTGATTTCTGCATGTAGCCCTTTGGGCTATACTCTCCAAAATTGGGCAGTGTTTAGTTATGAAACTATGAAAAAATTATCTTTTTTTGCAACACTGCTTGGCCAAGATATGTTACATTCTGGAGAAAAATGGCCATTAATTAATGGATTCATAAATTATAATACCATTTTACAGTTAGATATTTGTAAAAGGGAAGGTAAATGGGATGAAATACCTTCTGTTCAGTCTTTTATGATTTTGTATCAGAATAAGCTGGCTCAGAAAAGATGTAAAATTTTACTTCAACAGCATAGTGACACTAAAAAATCTGTGTTGCCTGAATCCAACTGGAGAAAAGAGGATAATTTACTGATTATTGAATTAAACCCCCAAAGGGGGTGCCAGAGCAGCTGCCCCTCCACAGCAGCTCCATTCCAACAACTTGAGCACCAAAGGGACCCTGAACCAGGTCCCCTTACCTTCGGGGGGGGGGGCAGAGTTTGGAAAGATGTCCCCTTCTCATATGCAGCAGGGTGTTTAATTCATCCAGGGAATCACTGATTCCTGAGGATGGCAATATCTGCTAACACAGGTCCCAATTGGATGTTCAGACGCTGGAAGAATGATTTGGGTCCACTCTCCATTCTCTACCTCAGATTTGTTTAATTGAAAAAACAATATGCTTACTTATAGAGATGACCCCAAGAGGATGGAAAATTTGTTTTCATCTATTTTTGCCACTCACAACCCACTTAGGTAGAGGTACAAAATCTGTTAAATACTTTCCTCACTTCTAAGGAATGCTGCATGTGGCCAGGAAAAGGCTAGAGAAGAAGCTAATCAGCTACATGCTGAAACCCCAGTAACCCCTTAAGAGCTGATTCCATGATGGCCATTGCTGCTGTGGATCCCAACTGGAGTGTCAACGTTGGAGACTGCAGTTAGCTTGAACACTATCAGGATTGCATTTTAGCTGGATTAAGAAAAGGAGTCCCTAAGCAAAGGAGTGTAAATAAGAGTCAAGAAGTTAAAACTGAATGAGAACCCTTCAGAATTTCCTGAAAGAATTTTTGAGACACATCAGAAATAAACTGATATTGATCCTGAGGCACCAGAAATTTTTAAGATGATCAATATGATGTTTATCAAACAAAACGTATCTGAAAATTCAAAAAAAAAAAAACCTCCAAACCTGCATTGGTAATGCCCTTCACAATTGTTTGAAACTGTCTTTGAAGTTTTTAACAGTATCAACAGAGACCAAGCACAAGAAATAAAAGAGCACCAGAAAATGAAACAGCATGTTGCCTTGTTAACTGCGGCCTTAACTCAAGGAAATCCAAGACCAGGCCAGGGACCCCTAGAGGGTGAGATCGACAACAGATAAGAAATTCAGGTGCCCCAATTTGGGTCTTGTCAATATGCCTATTGTAAAGAAGAGGGCCATTGGAAAAGAGAATGCCCTAGGCTCATGAGTTCTCTTAAGGGGACAGAGTCCCAAAATGCCCACCAGATACCTTAACTGGCTGATAGTGACTAAGAATGAAGGGGATCAGGGGTTCCTTTAAATCTTGTAAAGCCTATCATCATATACCACAAGGAACCCCAAATAACAATGGCAATGGGAAATAGACTCATTCATGGACTTTTTACTGATGTGAGGGCCACATATTCAGTACTCTGGGTTCTCTCTGCTATAGCTGTACCAAGAGTTTTGGGAGAAGTATTGACTAAAACCTTCCCACAACCACTAAACTGCCAAATGGGACAAATTCACCTTAAACGCAGATTTCTGAATATGCCCGAATGTCCCATCCCTTTACTGGGCTTTGATCTATTAACTAAACTGAATGCTAAAGTTAATTTTGCTATTGGATCCATAGATATAAAGGTACCACCAGAACAAGCTTCATCAAGGTAAAGAAGTTCTATTAGAGCTGCCTGAAGAAGTCATCTGAAAAGTAAGATCAGATGTTTGGATGGATAGAAAGCCAGGACAAGCAAAAGCAGGGACACTTGTACATATTAAGTTTTGTGATGGGAATTCCAAACTTCAGATAGTACCCATTAAAGAAACAAACTAAAAGGGGGAATTCAGCCTGTCCTCTCTGCCTTCTTAGAATTTGGCCTTCTCCACTGTTGCCAGTCCACATACAATGCACCTATTTTTTTCTGTTTATTTATTCATTTTGAGAGAGAGAGAGCATGCAAGCACATGTGAGTGTGGAGGAGTGGCATAGAGAGAGGAAGAGAGAAAATCCCAAGCAGGCTCCACACTCAGTGCAGAGCTCAACACAGGGCTCTATCCCACGATCATAAGATCATGACCTTAGATGAAATCAAGAGTTGGATGCTCAACCAACTGAGCCACCCAGGCACCCCTACAATACACCTATTTTGCCTGTACAAATTTAAGAGCCATTAACCAAACTGTAGAAGATATCCACCTGGTGGTAACTAATTCATATACTCTCTTAACAACCTTGCCGGAGACTTTCAATGGTTTACTTTTCTAGATTTAAAAGATGCATTCTCTTACATCCCTCTCAGTTCAGACTCCCAAAAACTGTTTGCATTTGGAAAGAACCTGAGACTAAGAATAAGCAGCAATATTGCTGGATGGTCCTTCCCTAAGGTTTTAAGAACTCTCTCTGCATTTTGAGGAAAGTCTTAGCCACAGACTTAAGGGACCTCCAATTATAAGGGGGAACCTTCCTTCAATATGTAGTTGATATTTTGGTTGCAAGCAAGACTAGAGAAACCTCAGACCAAAATATGATTTTGACCCTAAACTTCCTGAATTAGCAAGTCTATAAAACCTCAAAGAAAAAGTCCCAAATCTCTCAAACATGTGTTAAATATCAAACTGTCAAAGGGACAAAGGAATCTGCTCCAGACCGAAGGGAAGCATTAGCAAAGGTTCACAGTGCTCATTACCAAAAGACAGTTGCATGGATTCCTAGGCATCACTGGATTTTTCCACATTTGGATTCCTGATTTTTTTAAATATAATTTATTGTCAAATTGGTTTCCATACAACACCCAGTGCTCATCCCAACAAGTGCTCCCCTCCATGCCCATCACCCACTTTCCCCTTTCTCCCACCGCCATCTACCCTTAGTTTTTTCTCAGTCCTTAAGATTCATCACTAAACCTCTCTATGAAATTCTTAAAGGAAGAAATAATGAACTTCTTGATTGGACTGGAGAATGTCATTAGGCATTCCAAGTTGTTAAAGAAAAGCTACTCACAGCTCCTGCTTTGAGCCTTCCATATATCAGGAAGCCTTTTGATTTGTCTGTCCATGAGAGTCAGGGGATCAGTCTTGGGAGTGCTAACTCAGAATTTGGGCAACATAGAAAGATCTGTTGCTATTTTTTCTAAATAATTAGATCTAACAACCAAGGGATGGCCAATGTGTGTGAGAGCAATAACAGCCACTTGTAATCTATTACAAGTAGAAAAATTTGCTTTGGGGTATCCTACCACACTGCATACTCCACATTTATGTACTCTTCCTACTGGAACAAAAGGGTGGCTACTGGCTCACCTCTAGAAGATTAGGCAAATATCAGGTTGTCCTATTGTACAACCCCAATGTTACTTAGAAAGCGGTCTCCACCTTGAACCCAGCCACATTGCTCTCCAACAACACTGAGGGACACATACATGACTGTATACAGATAATTAACAAGTTTATTCCAGCCATCCTGATTTTATGGATCTGACACTGGAAAATCCAGACTTTGAGATGTTTGTGGACTGGAGCAGTATATCATGGATCACGGACAATAAAGAGCTGGATATGCAGTGATGACCCATCAGTAGAAGCTCTCTCACCAGGTACCTCCACTCAGAAAGCTGAAGCCATAGCTCTCATACGAGTCCTCCATTTAGGTATGACAAGACAGTGACTATTTTTACTTATTCTAAATACACCTTTTTACCAGTCCATGCACATGCAGAGCCATTTTGAAGGAAAGAGGTTTGTTAAATTCAGTAAATAGGGAAATTGAACATGACAAAGAGACTTTACAAGTACTAGAAGCTGTTTTGGAACTCAAGGAGGTAGCTATTGTCCCCTGCTGAGGACACCAGAAATTGGACTGTTTTCTTGCCAAAGGTAACAATCAGGCATGATCATACAAAGACTTCAAAAACCCTCTATAACAGCTTTAGTACCAGACATAGACTTAACTAAATACCAACTCTAACCTTCCTCTGAAGACCTAAGAAGAGCTAAGAAATGGATATTTGGACATATTTCTGGCATTGAAACTGGCTGGAAATATAACAAATAAGGAATAAACCTTAACCTAGAACATCTTATGGAAGAGATAATTAGTGATATTCACAAAGCACCTGTTATGGACATAATGCTGCTCTTTAATGGATCCAATCATATATTATGGATCCCAATATTTAGAAAACTGTTCAAAAATAGTTGAAAAATGTGACATTTGTGCTAAAAAAAAAAATCCTAGGACCGAACCCCCACCAGTCCTAAAAGATATAGAACTTAGAGACACCAAACCTGGAGAAAATTGGTAGGAAGATTTTACCATGATGCCGAAAACAACAGGTAACTTTCAATATTTGCTAGAATTTACAGACACCTCTACAAGTTGGGTTGAGTTTTTTTCATGCCATTCAGAGAAGTTTTCAGAAGTTTTCAAAACACTTTAAAACCAATCCTAGATTTGGATTGCCACTAACAATTCAGAGAGACAATTAAGCAGCATTTGTGGCTAAGGTCACACAAGCAGTATCTAATGCCTTGGGCACTTGATGGAGACTACATACTTCCTAGAGACACCAATATTCTGGGAAAACAGGAAAAAAAATGAACCATATGCTTAAAAAACTTTGGTAAAAATCTGCCAAGAAACCAACTTAACTGGGAAAAAAGGTCTTGTCAGTTGCCCTGCTTCAGTAAGAGTGGCTTCTAGAAGTAGGCTTGGTTTAATCCCCTATGAAATGTTTTATGAAAGACACTTTCTGTATTCTTTTCATGACTTAGGAGTTCCAGGTGGGGCTCGTGTTAGGGATTTGGATACTATCGGGTACATTGATTCTTTGGGAAATATTCTAAGTGCTATACATACATTTGCTTCTATCAGGTTGATGCATTTCACAGATGTATTCTTACACCGCTTGAATCTTGGAGACTTGGTGTTATTAAACACCTTGAATAAGAAGCACCTGGAGGATCAATTCCAACCTCAGTTGACAGGACCTTATGAGGTGCTGTTGACCACCATTCTTCAGTGAAACTGAAGGGAATTAAGCCATAGATTTACCACACTCAAGCTGGTTCCACAAGAATCCATTGGTTCCCTATGTCCTGTCAACAAGAACATAGGGAAAAACTCTGCTTGGACCAGAAAGCCTGAGATGGACCTGAAACTGCTACTTGAGAGAACTGGTCTAAAGAAACCAATAGATAAGTAACAAATGACCTATTAATAGTTTATACACTATGAATGTTATTCCATTTTCTATTTGCATTTTCCTGTTACATTTCCTATTTATATTTCCTATTTACATTTCCTAAGTAATTTCCTATTACAATCTCTCGAGTTTGGAAAGATAACTCCATGATTAGGATTTCTCAAATGTCATATACCTATTGGATATGTCACCCTAAACCACACTCAGTGTACAACCACAATGACCCAATAGTAATGCCTGTAACCAACTTTTCTCTGATCCCTAATTTTTCAATACATCTAAATCAATGCACTCCATTAGCTTAGAGTCAGGTTAATCAACTTGGCCTCCCTCATTTTCCTTATCCTTTATTTTTCTCCCAACTATCCCAAAATATGGGCCTCTCACATTCAATGGTTGGAATACACCCCAGAAGCTTGTATTTCTCCTTTTGTTTACAATATAATCATAACAGTTAATAATTTCACCTCTTGTTAAATTAATTGACCCTTTTTCCTTTCATCACCTTTTAGAGATTTTTGAGAAACATGCTGTTTTAAAAGTTACTCATCTTGAGCACTGAGTGTTGTGTGTAAATGATGAACCACTGGAATTTACCCCCAAAACCAAGAGCACACTGTACACACTGTATGTTAGCCAATTTGATGATAAATTATATTTAAAAAACAATAATAAAATAAAATGTGTACTTAAAACAAAAACAAATAAACTTTTAAAAATTGAAAAAAAAAAAGTTACTCATCTTGTCCTGCTCCTCTCTGTACAATACTGAAAACTAAAAGAACTTGACAACATAGGACCCCCACACCCTTCTGTGTTACTCTCTTACCAATTACACCAAACTTAACTATACTTGTTCTTGGTTTCAAATAATACAATGATTCTGCAAAATGAAAGTATTGACCCCAATAAACTAAGAGAAGTGCTATGTGAACCCCAGGTTACATTTTTGTTTGTGGATATCAACACTTCCCTTGGCAATATGAATGTTTATGTGGCTAGCACATGGGAGGTACTTGTCTCCTAGGACATTTGGTCACCCCTTTTTTCATATATAATTCTAATAAAAGCAGACGTTTGACAAGTCCTCTCAACTGTTCTACAGGTTAAAGAGAGAAATCACAAAATATTCTGATTATTTTCCCAGAAGTCAGGAAGATGGAATTTGGTACATGTTTGGGAGACCATTATTGCCAAGGTGTTGAAATGACATCACATGAACATACGATAAGAAATTCTTCAGTAACTTTAGGAATTATTAAATAAAATAAAACTTCCCAAGCCATAGCGGCCCAACAAAAGGCCTTGGGCAGCAATAGTTTTATATAATATAATTTAATATTAATATAATTTGTAAAATATATAATTTTATATAATATATAATAGTTTTATATAACATAATTTAGATTATATTTTAGCAGAGCAAGGAGGTGTTTGTGTAAAAGCTAATTCATCATGCAGCATATATATTAGCACTTCCTCAGAAATTGAAGCTTGTATTTACAAAATAAGACAACAAGCTACTTGGTTACAACAAGTCTCCCCTAATGTCCCAGACTCAGATTTGGACTCGTTTTCCAGGTTATTTTCTTGGATCCTCCAAGAAATTAGATCAATTTCCCTAGGATTATTCATATTCCTACTTCTCCTTTGCTACTTAATCATAAAATGTGGTATAAAATGTACAAAAATTATTAACCAAAGTACAAAAATTTTGGTAATGCAAAATGCTAGCTTACAACATGGAACAAAGGATATTTCCAAATAAGTGCGAAAAGTTTCCATTCCTCTAACCCTGATCTACACACTATTTCAGCAGGAAGTAGCTAGAGTAGTCATCATCCCAGTTCCCTCAAGAATGAGGAATAATCAAAAGACAGTGGGCATTGGGGCGCCTGGGTGGCGCAGTGGGTTAAGCGTCCGACTTCAGCCAGGTCACGATCTCACGGTCCGTGAGTTCGAGCCCCACGTCAGGCTCTGGGCTGATGGCTCGGAGCCTGGAGCCTGTTTCAGATTCTGTGTCTCCCTCTCTCTCTGCCCCTCCCCCGTTCATGCTCTGTCTCTGTCTCAAAAATAAATAAAAAACGTTGAAAAAAAAAAAAAAAAAAAAGACAGTGGGCATGGAAACCAGTAACCAAAGAGTTAACAGGACTAATAAGTGCAACTGCAACTTTTTACCCAAATCTGCTTGTTCTCAGAATGCAACCTGCCACCATGTCTCTGTAGATAACAGTCTTGCCTGATGCCATGATAACAGAAGGTTGATTTAGTTGTCCTGCAGAGACTCAAGCCTTCACTAAGAAACTGACCAGAACCAGGGAATACACATGGCAGAGAGGTAGGGGGACCCAAAGCTTCCTAGTCCCTCAAACACAGCAGTGTTGAGGCCAAAGGACTTTGAATTCCAAGAGTCCGGGCCACAGAGTGACAGAGACATCTCCAGGGGCCCACAAGGACAAACTGGTGGGCCATAGGTGTATGATTGTGAACTGGGAGAGATAAAATGGGTGGCATAGGCATGAAGGGGAGGGATCCCCTTCTGTGGAGAGACAAAGGGGAGAGAAAGAGAGGCTGTGGAAGTGTAAGACTATATTTGGACAAGAGAGAAACCACAGACCTGAGATCAAAAAAAAAAAAAAAAAGAAATATCCAATTTCTAACTTCGAGGCTTTCTCTGGACTGGAGTCAGCTGCCCTGTTCTCGCACCTGGAAAGGAGGGGAGCCCACCCAGGGCTCAGTAACTAGTTCAGCGACACAGTCCACAGTGGGAGAAAGCAATCCCCTCCCTCATGTGCTGTGGGAAGAATGTATACAGCCATTCAAAGGAAAAAGCACCCTGCCTGTGCCCACCAGCCAGAAACCATTTATCGGTGGGGTGGAGCAGCACTTCTCCCGGAACTGAGGTGCACAGAGTGGGACCCTTTAAGACATCAGGGTTTGAATCCCAGCTGAGCACTAGGGAGGCATAGGAGTCGAGTCAGTGGAGCAAAGAAAAAAAAATAGGCCTGCTTATGCCCACACAGTGCTGCGAGGACTACCTGAGCAGAGTGGTTTGGAACACCTGGTCTGGGGAGGAGAGACTGGGGTGTCACCATTTTTCTCCCCATCACCAACAAGGTGGGGCTTCAGAGAAGGGACAGCAGGCCCACAGTGGAGGCGGGACTCACCTACACCAAACCATACCCTTCAACACCAGATAACTACATATCTACCAGAGATTGACATTGACCAACCAGGCACCCCCTCTTCCAGATGAGTGCTGCCACCGGTTCCAAGGCACCCAGAGGTTTTGCCTTTCCAAATTTAATTCTTGGACAATTCTTAGTTTATATATTTTTTCTTCCTTTTCTCCTTATTTCTTCCCTTCCCTAGTCTGGGTATTCAGGTTGTTGGTTTGTTTAAGCAGACATATTTAATCTATTTTCTTTATACCTGTTCTATATCTCCCTCTTTATTTCCCCCTCTCTCTTTCTCTCTCTCTCTCTCTCACTCTCTCTCTGAATTAAGCCATATAGTTCTCTGCCTGGTCAATTTTCTTTTCTTTTCTTTTTCCCTTCCACGGTCATTTTTCTCTTTGTATGGGATAAGGCCTGTTCCACCACTCCCACCACCCCCTTTTTTAAAAATTTTTTTTCCAGGGTTACTTTAATGAACAAATCAAAGCACACCTGGTACAGAGCCCAAAACATCACTACGAGGAGGGAAATAAAGAAGCTAGAGTCACAACAACAGAGAGTACATAACACACTCCAAAAAACACCTCCTGAAGGTCCAGGTCCTGGACAGTGTATAGTAGTGCTCGCAGGTGCAGGACACAAAAGTTTCTAAAACACAGAAGGGACAGAAAACTAGCCAAAATGATGAAACAGAAGGATTCTCCTCAAAATAAATTCCAGGAAGAAATGACAGCTAAAGAATTGATCACAACAGATATAAACAATATAACTGAACAAGAATTTAGAATAATAGTCATAAGATTAATCACTGGGCTTGAAAAAAAAAAACATAGAAGACAGCAGAGAATCTATTGCTGCAGAGATCAAGGAACTAAAAAATAGTCATGATGAATTTAAAAATGCTGTAAATGAGGTGCAAAATAAACTAAAGGTGCTGACACTGAACACTGAAGAGGCAGAGGGGAGATTAGGTGAAATAGAGGATACAATTATGGAAAAAGATGAAGCTGAGAAAAAGAGAGATAAAAAAAAATTCTCGACCATAAGGGGAGAGTTAGAGAACTAAGTGATTCAATGAAATGGAATAATATCCATATCATAGGAGTTTCAGGATAAGAAGGGAGAGAGATAGGAGCAATTTGAACAAATCATAGCTGAGAACTTCCCCAATCTGGGGAAAGAAACAAACATTGAAATCCAGGAGGCACAGAAAGCTCCCTTCAGATGCAACAGGAATCGATCTTCTGCATAACATATCATAGTGAAACTGTCAAAATGAAAAGATAAAGAGAGAATTCTAAAAGCAAGAGATCTTAAAGGGGACTCTGTGAGGAATGTTGCAAAGACTACAAAGGACCAGAGACATCACCAAAAAGATGAAACCTACAGATAACAAATTAACATTAAATCCACATCTTTCAATAATAACACTGAATGTAAATGGACTAAATGCTCCAATCAAAAGACATAGGGTATCAGAATGGATTAAAAAAAAAAAAAGACCCATCAATTTTCTGTCTACCTTTAGACCTGAGGACACCTTCAGATTGAAAGTGAGGGGATGGAGAACCATCTATCATGCTACTGTAAGTCAAAAGAAAACTGGAGTAGCCATACTTGTATCAGACAAACTAGATTTTAAACTAAAGGCTGTAACAAGAAATGAAGAAGGGCATTATGTCATAATTACAGGGTCTATCCATCAAGAAGAGCTAACAATTATAAATGTTTATGCGCCCAATTTGAGAGCTCCCAAATATATAAAACAATCACAAACATAAGCAATCTTGTTATAAGAATATGGTAATTGCAGGTGACTTTAATATTCCACTTACAACAATGGACAGATCATATAGGCAGAAGATCAATAAAGAAACAATGGCCCTGAATGATATACTGGACCAGATGGACTTGACAGATATTTTCAGAACTTTTCATCCAAAAGCAGCAGAATACACATTCTTCTCGAGTGCACATGGAATGTTCTCCAAGATAGATCATATACTGGGTCACAAAACATCCATCAATAAATATAAAAGAATTTAGATCATACCATGAACATTTTCAGATCACAATGCCATGAAACTTGAAATCAACCACAGGAAAAAGTTTGGAAAACCTCCAAATGCGTGGAGGTTAAAGAACATCCTAGTAAAGAATGAATGGGTCAACCAGGCAATTAAAGAAGAAATTTAAAAATTTATGGAAACAAATGAAAATGAAAACACGACAGTCAAAACCATTTGGGATGCAGTAAAGGTTGTCTTAAGGGGAAAACACATTGCAATCCAGGCCTATCTCAAAAAACAAGAAAAATCCCAAATACAAAATCTAACAGCAAACTTAAAGGAACTAGAAGCAGAACAACAAAGAAACCCCAAGGCCAGGAGAAAAAGAGAAATAATAAAGATCAGAGCAGAAATAAACAATATAGAATTAAAAAAAAAAAAAAAACCAGTAGAACAGATCAATGAAACTAAGAGCTGATTTTTTGAAAAAATAAGTAAAATTGATAAACTCCTAGCCAGACTTCTTAAAAAGAAAAGAGAGAGGACCCAAATAGATAAAATCACGAATGAAAATGGATTTATCACAACCAATCCCTCAGAAATACAAGCAGTTATCAGAGAATACTATGAAAAATTATATGCCAACAAATTGGACAACCTGGAAGAAATGGACAAATTCCTAAACAACCACACGCTTCCAAAACTCAATCAGGAGGAAATAGAAAGCTTGAACAGACCCATAACCAGCGAAGAAATTGAATCAGTCATCAAAAATGCCCCAACAAACAAGAGTCCTGGGCCAGATGGCTTCCCAGTGGAATTCTACCAGACATTTAAATCAGACTTAATACCTATCCTTCTCAAGCTGTTCCAAAAATAGAAATGGAAGGAAAAGTTCTGGACTCATTCCATGAAGCCAGCATTACACTGATTCCCAAACCAGAGACCCCACAAAAAAGGAGAACTACAGGCCAATATCCCTGATGAATATGGATGCAAAAATTCTCAACAAGATACTAGCAAATCGAATTCAACAGCATATAAAAACAATTATTCACCATGATCAAGTGGGATTCATTCCTGGGATGCAGGGCTGGTTCAATATTTGCAAAGCAATCAATGTGATACATCACATTAATTAAAGAAAGGCTAAGAACCATATGATCCTGTCAACAGATGCAGAAAAAGCATTTGACAAATTACAGCATCCTTTCTTAATAAAAAAACTCTCAAGAAAGTCGGGATAGAAAGAACATACCGGAACATCATAAAAGCCATATATGAAAAGCCCACAGCTAATATCATCCTCAATGGGGAAAAACTGAGACCTTTCCCCCTGAGATCAAGAACAGGACAAGGATGTCTACTCTCACCACTGTTGTTTAACATAGTGTTGGAAGTCCTAGCATCACCTATCAGATGACAAAATGAAATAGAAAGCATCAAAATTGGCAAAGAAGTTGAGCTTTCACTTTTCGCAGATGACTTGATATTCCACATGGAAAACCGGAAAGACTCCACCAAAAAGCTGCTAGAACTGATACATTAATTCAGCAAAGTCACAGGGTACAAAATCAATGTACAGAAGTCTGTTGCATTTCTATACACCAATAATGAAGCAACAGAAAGAGAAATCAAGACTTCGATCCCACTTACAATTGCACCAAGAACCATAAAATACCTAGGAATAAACGTAACCAAAGATGTAAAAGATCTGTATGCTGAAAACTATAGAAAACTTATGAAGGAAATTGAAGAAGACACAAAGAAATGGAAAAACATTCCGTGCTCATGGATTGGAAGAATAAATATTGTTAAACTGTCAATACAACCAAAGCTATCTACACATTCACTGCAGTCCCAATCAAAATTGCACCAGCATTCTTCTCAAAGCTAGAACAAACAATCCCAAAATTTGTATGGAATCAGAAAAGACCCTAAATAGCCAAAGTAATGTTGAAAAAGAAAACCAAAGCGGGGGGCATCACAATCCCAGACTTAGGCTCTACTACAAAGCTGTAATCATCAAGACAGTATGGTACTGGCACAAAAAACAGACACATAGACCAATGGAATAAATAGAGACCCCAGAATTGGACCCATAAATGTATGGCCAACTAATTTTTGACAAAGCGGGAAAGAGTATCCAATGGAAAAAAGATAGTATCTTTAACAAATGGTGCTGGAAGAACTGGACAGCAAGCAACATGCAGAAGAATGAAACTGGACCACTTTCTTACACCATACACAAAAATAAACTCAAAATGAATGAAAGACCTAAATGTGAGACAGGAAACTATCAAAACTCTAGAGGAGAAAACAGGCAACAACCTCTTTGACCTCAGCCGCAGTAATTTCTTGCTTGACACATCTCCAAAGGCAAGAGAATTAAAAGCAAAAGTGAAGTATTGGGACCTCATCAAGATAAATAGCTCTGCACTGCAAAGGAAACAATCAACCAAACTAAAAGGCAACTGACAGAATGGGAAAAGATATTTGCAAATGACATACCAGATAAGGACTTAGCATCCAAAATCTGTAAAGAACTTACCAAATTCAACACCCAAAAAATAAATAATCCAATCAAGAAATGGGCAGAAGACATGAATAGAGACTTTTCCATAGAAGACATCCAGATGGCAAAAAGACACATGAAAAGATGCTCAACACACTCATCATCAGGGAAATACAAATCAAAACCACACTGAGATACCACCTCACACTGGTCAGAGTGGCTAAAATTAACAACTCAGGAAACAACAGATGCTGGCGAGGATGTGGAGAAACGGGAACCCTCTTGTACTGTTGGTGGGAATGCAAACTGGTGCAGCCACTCTGGAAAACAGTGTGGAGGTTCCTCAAAAAATTAAAAATAGAACTGCCCTACAACCCAGGAACAGAACTACTAGGAATTTATCCAAAGGAAACAGGAGCGCTGATGCATAGGGGCACATGTACCCGTATAGCAGCTCTTATGGGTGCTATATAGCCAAATTATGGAAACAATAGCCAAATTATGGAAAGATCCTAAATGCCCATCAAGTGACGGATGGATAAAGAAGATGTGGTTTATATGTACAATGGAATGCTGCTTGGCATTGAGAAGGAATGAAATCTGGCCATTTGCAGCAACGTGGATGGAACTGAAGGGTATTATGCTAAGTGAAATAAGTCAGTCAGAGAAAGACAGATACCATATGTTTTCACTCATATGTGGATCCTGAGAAACTTAACAGAAGGCCATGGGGGAGGGGAAGGGAAAAAAAAGTTACAGAGAGGGAGGGAGGCAAACCATAAGAGCCTCTTAAATACTGAGAACAAACTGAGGGTTGATGGGGGTTGGGGGAGAGGGGAAAGTGGGTGATGGGCATTAAGGAGGGCACCTGTTGGGATGAGCACTGGGTGTTGTATGGAAACCAATTTGACAATAAATTATATTTAATAAAAAATAAATAATAAAAATAAATAAATAAACATTTAAATTTTTTTAATTAATAAATAAAAGGTTTAAAAAGAAAAAGAAACTGACCAGAACCAGTCATGACCACTGACTGTCTCTGAGAATGCACATATGTCCAATGTATGAACTTTTGACATAGAAGGGCCTAAAACCCTACTCTCAGATCATATTATGGACACCAATCTCTGGTTGTGGATTGCATGAAAACATATGTAGAAGCTTCTCGCAGGCACAGATGACAAAATGACTTCAACCTTCCCCTACTTATTAATTTCCTTTATCTGATTTTGAAGTCATGTAGCTCCTCTCCCCTATAGCCAGACTCTTTTTTTGTTTGTTGCCTTAAAAATCTCTGACTCTCCCCCTTAGAGAAGGTGGATTTGAGGCTGGATTTCCCATCTCCTGGTTGGGCTGCCTCTCGAATAAACCCTTCCCATGCTGCGTATTCAATGTCTCAGTGACTGGCTTTGCTGTGCACTAGGCATACAGACTGAGGTTTGATTACCAAAGTATCCAAAGCCCTGATCTATAGAAACCAATAAATTCAACTCTTTCTTCTACAGAACAGTGTTTTAAACTATTTGAGGGCCAAGATGTTTTATTTAAAGAGGAATACTTATATGGTGTGGAAAACAAAGAAATTTAAGGCAGGGTCCCCTTTCTCTCCACATTTGCAGCCTTGTGGGAATTAATTTCTGATAGTATCTCTAAAATACAATACCCAGAGTTGAACACAGCATGAGCCAAGGCAAGCTCCAGCAATATAACCATATTCATCCAACTATGATCACCCCAGTCCTCTTGGCTTACAAGAGGCTGCTAAGCAATGGTGGCACCTGCCTGAGCTCTAAACCAAGCACAGGAGTCTCTGCTGACCCCCAGCCATCAGCTGCTTTCTTCCCCAGATACCTGGCTCCCTGCCACACGACGATAAGACAGCCCTGGAGGGTAGAAGAAGGTGATTGTGGTTCCATAGGAGTCTTCACCATCATTCCACACTGTCACTTTCATATTCAGCTCCAGGGTACTCCCCACCACCAGAGTCTTCAAGCTAGTTGTTGGGGTAGAGGGCAGGAGATAATTCTGGGACTGGGGCTAGAAATGGTCTGGGGATAAAACACAGAGTGAGGAAGTAGGGAAGAAATGGGGTACAGGTTGTCTGTTTCTGAGCACAGGGTAGAAATGTTAGGGAGAGCCAGAGCAGGAGCTCCAGGTTCAAGAAGAGGGGTTGGGGAACCAGGGCAGGTCTAAGGAGTGGTAGCTCACCCTGAGAAGTCAAAGGAGATGCCAAGGTCATCCTGACAGACATGGTCAGTTCCACAATTCTTCTCAAAGGGAAGCTGAAAGGGAAGGCAAAGTGAGGTTTTCCCCAAGTTCTGGAGTCCACACCCTCCACTCCTTTCTGGAAGATTCCAGTACCAGGACTCACAGAGGCCACGAAGTATCGCTGAGCATCCACAGCCAAGACAGGCTGGAGGTTTCCAAAGGAAGGGATAGGTTTGCCCACCAGAGAGAAGTTGAGACGCAAGGTGATGGGGGTCACTGAGTCCTCCACACAGGCCTAGAGAATGGACATTGAAAACAGCAGTGGCTAAAGAATGCATCCTCACAGTCACTAGCTGTGTCCTGTTCCCTCATCTGTAAAATGTAAAATCTGTGTGCAATGACTATAATTCCACCATGCAGAACCTCTGCTTTGCCTATTTTCTGCCTTGAATTCCTTACCCCCAGCCTCCTACACAGCTCATTCATTCTATTCAGGATCTTCCCAAACTCTACCTGCTCAAGAGGTCTCCCCAATACCTTCTCTGCTCTCCTCCCTGACTTTATCCTTTTTTTTAATTTTTAAATGTTTATTCTCTTTTTTTTTTTGAAAGAGAGAGAGAGAGAGCAAGTGGGAGAGGGGCAGAGAGAGGGAGACACAGCATCCAAAGCAGGATCTAGGCTCTGAGCTGTCAGCACAGAGCCTGACACAGGGCTCGAACTTATGAACCACAAGATCATGACCTGAGCTGAAGTCAGATGCTCAACCGACTGAGCCACCCAGGTGCCCCGACTTTATCTTTCTTCATAGCATTCATCACTATCTGACATCTATTATCTAGGAACTTGATTGCTTTTGGCCTTCCCCTAGAGTTTCCCATGATCATGCTGTGTCCCCAGTGCCTCAGACAAGGCCTGTCTCAGAGAAGCAGTTCCTAAAAGAATCCCAGTACATCAACCCATAGCTCTCTAAACCAGTGGTTCTATCCTAAAATCCAGCTATGTAGCCTCAGCAATTACAGGTGACCCATCCATTTATTCGTTTGCTCACTCACTCATTCAGCTAACAATGTTATGCACCTCCTGTATGCCAGGTGCTGTGCTGGGGCTGAACCACAGTGAGAATCAGAACACACTCTGTTCTTTCCCTGCCCAGCCCACTGCCAGCCTCAGAATCTCTGCCATCCCCAGGACTTCAAAGTCCCCTTACCAGGAGGAGCAACCTCACGGTCTCACAGTACTGTCTCAGCCCAAGGACTCGGATATGAGTCAGATTCCGGGCTTTTGTCTCCTCAAAGATGGCACGGGGATTCTGGCGGCCAGGGTCGAGGGTCAGGTCAAAGGTCACAGAGCTTTGGAGGTCACCTGCAGGGGAAAGGAGGGGATAAGGAGAGATGAGAGAGCCAGAAATGCCTCAGGTGGACAAGGTTCAAGGTAGGAGACAGGAGTCCTGAGCTGAGGGATTCCAAGTGTCAGGGTATCTTGGGTCAAAGAGGAGAGGACTCACCCAGCCGATTCTTGGGACTTTCATAAATACGAAGGCAGACGTTGGCATCACCCAGTGCCTTGACAGAGGCTGTCTCTTCCCGACATTCAAACACAGACCTGGCAATCTCTGCAGATGTGAATTGGATATTCATCCACACCCTGAGCACAGGTCTGGTCCTATGAGTGGAAAACTGAGCTGATGGCAGGCCCTTGATCCCAGGAAGACAACGTGGGATGGGGATTGGGAGGCTGGAGTCCTACGTGGACTTAGGATACCATCTGGAAGTGTCTGAGAAAGGCTTTCTCACCTTAGCAACACCACCTGCCCCTGGGCCCCCACAGCCAGGTCCACCAGTCCATCCAGGGTAAGGTCCTGACCCCCACTCAGTGACTGCCCAAAATACTGGAGGCTGGGGGAGAGCTGGGAGCCTGAGATCCGCTGGCGAGAAAGGGAACGGCAAGTCAAGTTGAGGGTGAGGGAAACGAGTTGGAAATTAGCAACAAGAGGAACAGGAAGGTATGAATGTGGGAGACAGAAAGAAGAGGTGAGTAGTGAAAAGATGTCACCAGAAGTGCTTAAAAAGAGGAGGTGGGGTGGGGCAATGATGACTAAAGAAAAGGAAAGATCCCTAAGACATAAGTGAAGACATGGTGATTGAAAGGCTGGCCTGGCGACCTGGGTCTCATTCATTCATTAATTTACTTAGTCTCAGGTTCAATTATGGAGCCTCCACTCATGAGCATGAGGACTTGGGCCAGGATCTGATCTTACTGTGCCTCAGTTTCCTCATGCTTCATATGGGGATAATAATACCTCAGAGTTTAGCTGTGAGTAGTAAATGAATTAATGCATATAGTTCTTTGAACAGCACCTGGAAAAGTCACTAGTCAGTTACTGATTATGATGAGTATTAGGGCTAAATGGGACCTCAGAGCTCATCTGACCCCACCTCCTACTTTTCAGACAGTGCCAAGGCCACATGACCTTTAAGAGATCAGCTCCATATCTGAAATCAGATCCTCTGACACCATGCCCAAGGCCCCTTTTTGCTCCCAAGGGCGACCATATCTCTTCAGAGGACAAGGGATGGGAAGTGGCTGTACCCATAATAAAATGCTCTGGAAACTTGCCTCCCCTGTGCATTCCTTCTCTTTTATTTCCATTGCCCCTGTAATGACAAATCCCTTGAAGAATGTGTCCTTTAAAATCTCTGGACACTGCTGGGACTGGAAGACATTAAGCATAGTCATATTAAATAAAGAGTAATTTACCAATTACTAAGGGTGTCTAGAAAGGAAGAGGCAGGAAGTGATATACAAACCCAGTCAAATGGCTTCATGCTCAAGAAAACTGATCTTACCACCATATCCTCAGGTTTGTGTGGGGCCCAGTGGGAACAGGGTAAGTCCTTCCCAGTCAAGTATGTTGTGGGATACATCATGGTGGGAAGGAGGAAAATCATGGTGGGCCAGCAAATCTGGAAAGGTCTCCTCTTAGAGTCCTTATACCCTCTTGGGTATAACTCAAGTGATATTTGCAATTGAGATTTTTCATAGATATGCTTCTAAGCAGCTGTAGCAACGTGAAGTTAAACAGGTGGTGTGGAATGAATGCAGTTTCTTGACATCTGGTGTTATTGTCAACAAAGCCTTTCACCCTCTTCTTAAACTTCCAAGTTCTTTAGTGGCGCCTGGGTGGGTCAGTAGATTAAGCGTCTGACTCCTGATTTCAGCTCAGGTCATGATCTGCTAGCTTGTAGCAGTGCAGAACCTGCTTGGGATTATCTCTCTACCTCTCTCTGTCTGCCCCTCTACTACTAGCACACCCTCACTCTTGCTCTCTCTCAAAATGAATAAGTAAACTTAAAAAAAATTTCCAAGTTATTTAGAACCCCTCCCATTGTTAAACTGTATTAACAATAGTTGATTATAATACTGTAACACCAATTATATGCCAGGCACATGTGTATATTTATACTATGTATGTACTCTATATGTACTAACTCATTTATCCTCACAGAAGCAGCCAAGTGAGGTTGGTTCTCTTATTATCACCATTTTACAGATGAGGAAACTGAACACAGAGAGATTGTAATGACTAAGACCATGTAGCTGGGAAGTAACAGAACTGTAGAGACCTTCTTTGACATTTTTGTTGTGACAACTTTTTGAGATATAGTTCACACACCATACAATTTACTCTTTTAAAGCATACAAGTCAGTGGTTTTAGGATGTTCTCAGAGTTATGCTACCATCACCAAATCAATGTTAGAACATTTTGATCACCCCCCAAGAAAACCCATACCCCTTATCACCCACACCCATGTTCCTCATTTTCCTCCATTGCCAGTCCCTGACAACCCCCAATCTACTTTCTATCTCTGTGGATTTACCTATTCTGGACATTTCATATAAATGGAATCATACAATATGTGCCCTTTTGTTTCTGGCTTCTTTTTACTTAGCATTATGTTTTCAAGCTTCATCCATGTTGTAGCAAATACCAGTATTTCATTCCTTTCATGGCCAAGTAATGTTCCATCATATAGGTATTTATTTACAACAGAATTTATCTGCTCATCAGTTAATGGATATTTGGATTATTTCCATATTTTGGATATTATGAATAATGCCCCTATGAACATTGATGTATAACTTTTTGTGTGGACATAAGGTTTCAATTCTCTTGGGTGGAATTGCTGAGTCATACAGTAACTCTACGTACAACCTTTTGAGGAACTGCCAGATGTGTTCCAAAGTAGCTGCAGCATTTTACATTCACACCAGCAGTGTTTACGGATACCAAACATTCAACATTCTCACCAACACTACTTATGATCTATCTTTTTATTCTAGCCATGCCAGTGGCTGTGAAATGGTATCTCACAGTGGTTTTGATTTGCTGATGACTGATGACTAATGATGTTTGACATCTTTTCATGTGCATATTGGTCCTTTGTATATCATCTTTGGAGACATGTCTATTCAAATCCTTTGCCTATTTTTTAATTGAGGCTTTCTTTAACTTTTGCCATGAGAAGAAACCCTCCCTTTTCAGGAGAACCTGCCCCATGGATGAAGTACTCCTGCCTAGACAGATATTTGGCAGGATTACTAATGACATGAGGAAATAGTCATAAAGCATCAAAGGAGAAGGGGTGAATAGACAGGCACACAGAGGCAGCCCAACCTAAACTGGCAACAGGGAGCCACCAAGAGAGCCAGCACTGGGTTAGAAGTCAGGAAATTGAAGCCTCCCTCATCACCATTCCTAATCCACAATAAACCTTGGGCAAATCACTGATTTTCTCCATGCCCCAGATTTCATCTCTAACATAGGTTTGCTAATGCCTGGCTTATGTACCTTGTAAAGCTGCTGGGGGATTAACAGGTCTGGATAGAGAGCTCACTCAAGAATCAAGTCCTAGATTTACAGAGGAGAAGATGGTGGCATAGGAGGACACTGGGCTCACTGCGTCCTGCTGGTCACTTGAATTCCACCCACATCTGCCTAAATAACCCAGAAAACCGCCAGAAGACTAGCAGAACGGACTCCCCAGAGCCAAGCATAGACAAGAGGTCCACGGAAGAGGGTAGGAAGGGTAGAGAGGCGGTGTGTGCTACACGAACTGGTGGGAGGGAGCCAGGACGGTGGAGGGGCAGCCTGCCTGGCAAGGTGGAATCCCCTAGTCTGGCTTGAAAAAGCGGAGGGGCCAGACTGCGTGAGTTCTGACAGCCAGTGGGACTTAACATCTGGAATGTTATAAGTCACCAGCTCGGCTCAGAGAGCAGGAGGGCGAGAGGACACCAGGAGGGAGAGGTGTTGAGCCCTGGAAGACAGAGCTCAGCTCAGCAGGGAACAAAGGCACTGGCCAGCGCCATCTCTCCCTCCCATCCCCCAGCCGAAATTCCAAAGGGAACCATTTCCTGTCACTGAAATTGCTTGCACCACGCAAACACCCAATGCTGTGCCTCTGTGGATCCATCCCTTCGACGGGTCTGCCTGCCTCCCTCCCAGTGCTGCAGGGCCCCTTGTGCAGGGGAACACTGATAGCAAAGTGAGCTAAGCCTGCCCCTCCCACCCCTGTACACCTAGGGGATCCACCCCAGCTAATATGCCAGATCCCATCAAAGCAGCACCACAAGCCTGGCAGTGTGCAAGTAGCCCAGACAGGGGCCACACCACTCCACAGTGAGTCCTGCCCCTGGGAGAGCGGAACATAAAGTACACACCAGTCTCACTGTGGCCCCAGCGGTGGGCTGGGGACAGACATGAGGTCTGACTGTGGCCCCACCCACCAACTCAAGTTACTCCAGACAGCACAGGGGAAGTGCCCTGCAGTTCTGCGCCACTCCAGGGACTATCCAAAATGACAAAATGGAAGAATTCTCCTCAAAAGAAACTCCAGGAAATAGCAACATCTAATGAATTGACCAAAAATGATTTAAGCAATATAACAGAACAAGAATTTAGAATAATCATCATAAAATTAATCGCTGGGTTTGTAAAAAGTATAAAGGACAACAGAGAATCTATTGCTACAGAGATCAAGGGACTAAGAAACAGTCATGAGAGCTAAAAAAAAAAAAAATGCTATAAATGAGGTGCAAAATAAAATGGAGGCGACCACAGCTCGGATTGAAGAGGCAGAGGAGAGAATAGGTGAATTAGAAGATAAAACTATGGAAAAAGAAGAAGCTGAGAAAAAGGGAAATTAAAAAATCCATGACTATGAGGTGAAAATTAGAGAACTAAGTGATGCAATGAAACGGAACAATACCCGTATAATAGGAATTCCAGAAGAGAGAGAGAAAGGGGCTGAAGGTGTACTTGAACAAATCATAGCTGGGAACTTCCCTGATCTGGGGAAGGAAAAAGGCATTGAAATCTAAGAGGCACAGAGAACTCCCTTCAGACATAACTTAAATCGATCTTCTGCATGACATATCATGGTGAAACTGGCAAAATACAAGGATAAAGAGAAAATTCTGAAAGCAGCTAATGCTAAATAGGCTCTAACTTACAAAGGTAGACAGATGAGAATAGTAGCAGACCTATCTACTGAAATTTGGCAGGCCAGAAAGGAATGGCAGGAAATCTTCAATGTGATGAACAGAAAAAAATATGCAGCTGAGAATCCTTTATCCAGCAAGTCTGTCATTCAGAACAAAAGGAGAGATAAAGGTTTTCCCAAACAAACAAAAACTGAAGGAATTCATCACCACTAAACCATCCTTACAAGAGATCCTAAGGGGGAATCTGTGAGTGAAATGATGCAAGAACCACAAAAGACCAGAAAAATTACTACAAGCATAAAACCTACAAACATCACAATGACTCTGAACCTATATGTTTCAATAATAACACTGAATGTAAATGGACTAAATGCTCCAACCAAAAGACATAGGGTATCAGAATGGATAAAAAAACAAGACCCATCTATTTGCTGTCTACAAGAGACTCATTTTAGACCTGAGGAGGTCAGGTCCATTCATGCTACTGGAAGTCAAAAGAAAGCTGGAGTAGCCATACTTATATCAGACAAACTAGAATTAAATTAAAGGCTGTAACAAGAGATGAAGAAGGGCATTATATAATAACTACAGGGTCTATCCATCAGGAAGAGCTAACAATTATAAATGTCTATGCACCAAATACGGGAACCCCCAAATATATAAAACAATTAATCACAAACATAAGCAAACTTATTGATAATAATGTGGTAATTGCAGGGAACTTTAATACTCCACTTACAGAAATGGATAGATCATCTAGACACAGGATCAATAAGGAAACAAGGGCCCTGAGTGATACATTGGATCAGATGGACTTGACAGATATATTTAGAACTCTGCATCCCAAAGCAACACAACATACTTTCTTCTTGAGTGCACATGGAACATTCTCCAAGAGAGATCACATACTGGGTCACAAAACAGCCCTTCATAAGTATACAAGAATTGAAAGCATACCATGCATACTTTCAGACCACAATGCTATGAAGCTTGAAATCAACCACAGGAAAAAGTCTGGAAAACCTCCAAAAGCATGGAGGTTAAAGAACACCCTACTAAAGAAAGAATGGGTCAACCAGGCAATTAGAGAAGAAATTAAAAAATATATGGAAACAAATGAAAATGAAAATACAACGATACTAATGCTTTGGGATGCAGCGAAGGCAGTCCTGAGAGGAAAATGCATTGCAATCCTGGCCTATCTCAAGAAACAAGAAAAATCCCAAATACAAAATCTAACAGCACACCTAAAAGAAATACAAGCAGAACAGCAAAGACACCCCAAACCCAGCAGAAGTAGAGAAATAATAAAGATCAGAGCAGAAATAAACAATATAGAATCTAAAAAAAACTGTAGAGCAGATCGACGAAACCAAGAGTTGGTTTTTTGAAAAAATAAACAAAATTGACAAACTTCTAGCCAGGCTTCTCAAAAAGAAAAGGGAGATGACCCAAATAGATAAAATCACGAATGAAAATGGAATTATTACAACCAATCCCTCAGAAATACAAGCAATTATCAGGGAATACTATGAAAAATTATATGCCAACAAACTGGACAACCTGGAAGAAATGGACAAATTCCTAAGCACCCACACACTTCCAAAACTCAAACAGGAAGAAATAGAAAACTTGAACAGACCCATAACCGGTGAAGACACTGAATCAGTTATCAAAAATCTCCCAACAAATAAGAGTCCAGGACCAGATGGCTTCCCAGGGGAATTCTACCAGACGTTTAAAGCAGAGATAATACCTATCCTTCTCAAGCAGTTCCAAAAAATAGAAAGGGAAGGAAAACTTCCAGACTCATTCTATGAAGCCAGCATTACTTTGATTCCCAAACCAGACAGAGACCCAGCAAAAAAAGAGAACTACAGGCCAATATCCCTGATGAATATGGATGCAAAAATTCTCATCAAGATACTAGCAAATCGAATTCAACAGCATATAAAAAGAATTATTCACCATGATCAAGTGGGATTCATTCCTGGGCTGCAGAGCTGGTTCAACATTCCTGAATCAATCAATGTGATACATCACATTAATGAAAGAAAAGATAAGAACCATATTATCCTGTCAATCAATGCAGACAAAGCATTTGACAAAATTCTGCATCATTTCTTAATAAAAACCCTCTAGAAAGTCAGGATACAAGGAATATACTTAAACATCATAAAACCATTTATGAAAAGCCCACAGCTAATATCATCCTCAATGGGGAAAAACTGAGAGCTTTCCCCCTGAGATCAGGAACACGACAGGGATGTCCACTCTCACCGCTGTCGTTTAACACAGTGTTGGGAGTGCTAGCATCAGCAATCAGACAACAAAAGGAAATCAAAGGCATCAAAATTGGCAATGATGAAGTCAAGCTTTCACTTTTTGCAGATGACATGATAGTATGCATGGAAAACCTGATAGATGCAACCAAAAGTCTGCTACAACTGATACATGAATTCAGCAAAGTCGCAGGATACAAAATCAATGTACAGAAATCAGTTGCATTCTTATACACTAATAATGAAGCAACAGAAAGACAAATAAAGAAACTGATCCCATTCACAATTGCACCAAGAACCATAAAATACCTAGGAATAAACTTAACCAAAGATGTAAAAGATCTGTATGCTGAAAACTTTAGAAAGCTTATGAAGGAAATTGAAGAAGATATAAAGGAATGGAAAAAGATTCCGTGCTCATGGATTGCAAGAATAAATATTGTTAAAATGTCAATACTACCCAAAGCTATCTACACATTCAATGCAATCCCAATCAAAATTGCACCAGCATTCTTCTCGAAGCTAGAACAAGCAATCCTAAAATTTGTATGGAACTACAAAAGGCCCCGAGTAGCCAAAGTAATTTTGAAGAAGACCAAAGCGGCAGGCATCACAATCCCAGAATTCAGCCTCTACTACAAATCTGTAATCATCAAGACAGCATGGTATTGGCTCAAAAACAGACACATAGACCAATGAAATAGAATAGAAACCCCAGAATTAGACCCACAAACGTATGGCCAACTAATCTTTGACAAAGCAGGAAAGAATATCCAATGGAAAAAAGACAGTCTCTTTAACAAATGGTACTGGGAGAACTGGACAGCAACATACAGAAGGATGAAACTAGACCACTTTCTTACACCATTCACAAAAATAAACTCAAAATGGACAAAGGACCTGAATGTGAGACAGGAAACCATCAAAACCCTAGAGGAGAAAGCAGGAAAAAAACCTCTCTGGCCTCAGCAGCAGCAATTTCTTACTTGAAACATCTCCAAAGTCAAGGGAATTAAAAGCAAAAATGAACTATTGGGA